>NC_091174.1:21988582-22021223 GCF_040958095.1 Procambarus clarkii
CCACCAAATGACAGAAGAACCAGGCAAGAGTATGACAGAAAAAACATGGCAGTTAATTACATAATTGAGAGAGCAGCCTCTGCTGCCTGTAGAAATAGATCCCAACTGCTCATTATTGGGGACATCAATCACGGAAGGATAGACTGGGAGAACGAGGAACCACATGGAGGAGAGGATACATGGAGAGTCAAACTAGTGGAGGTGGCGACAAGAAACTTTCTAAGCCAACATGTCAGGGAACCCACTAGGAAGAGGGGAAACGATGAACCAGCGAGACTCGACCTAGTCTTCACTCTGAATGACTCCGACACAAGGAAAATTGACTTCGAGGCCCTAGTAGGAATGAGCGATCACAGTGTACAGACGTTTGAGTATCTGGTCGAAGAAGGGCTAAAGTACTCAAGAAAGGGAACTGAAAGCAACAGGCATTCCGTTTGGGAATTTACAAGGAGATAAGAAAATTCCTAACTGATATAACATGGGAATCAGAGCTAAGGGGAACGACGGCCCAAGACATGATGGAATACATCACGCAGAAGTGCCAGGATGCAGCAGAAAAGTTTATCCCTGCCCAATAGGTAAAAAATGAAATGTAGATGAGAAACCCATGGTTTAATCAGAGATGTAAGCTAGCTAAGCAACAAAGTAAAAGAGAAGGGAGAAACTATAGAAATAACAGGACACTTGAGAGCAGAGAAGGTTACCAGAGAGCCAGGAATGAATACATCAGTGTTAGAAGACAGGCAGAAGGGCAATATGAAAACGACATAACAAGCTAGGCTAAGACCAAACCAAAATTGCTGCACAGTCACATCAGGAGAAAGACAACAGAGAAGGAACAGGTAATGAAACTGAAGATAGGGGCAAACAGATTCACTACAAACGAAAAAGAAGTGTACGAGGAACTCCATATGAAATTCCAGGAAGTCTTCGCATTAGAGCAAGGACGAAGTTCAAGAAATAAGAGTATGATTAATTAACCAGGCACCACTAGAAGAATTTGAGATTACCAGTGGAGATGTCAGGAAGCTTTTGCTAGAGTTGGATGTGACAAAGGCTGTAGGTCTGGATGGAATATCACCATGGATACGAAAGAAAGGAGCAGAAGCACTGTGCCTGCCACTCCTCATGGTGTATAACAAATCACTGGTAACAGGTGAACTGCCAGAAATTTGGAAGGCGGCAAACGTTGTCCCGATATACAAGAAGGGGGATAGACAGGAGGCACTGAACTACAGGCCAGTGTCCCTAACTTGCATACCATGCAAGCTAATGGAGAAAATTGTGCGAGAAAAGCTAGTCAAACATCTCGAGAGAAGGAACTTTGTGTCACAACACCAACATGATTTCAGAGATGGAAAGTCATGTCTCACAGCATTAATTGAATTCTACGATCAGGCAACAAGAAAGAGAGGGATGAGCAGACTGCATATTTTTGGATTGCTAGAAAGCCTTTGACACAGTGCCACACCAGAGACTAGTGCGAAAGCTGGAGAGCCAGGCAGGAGTTAAAGGGAAGGTACTCCATTGGATAAGGGAGTACCTAAGTAACAGAAGGCAGCGAGTCACTGTGCGGGGTGAGGTCTCAGATTGGCGAGACGTCACCAATGGGATCCCGCTGGGTTCAATCCTTGGACCCATACTGTTTCTTATATATGTAAATGATATTCCAGTTGGCATAGAATCATTCCTCTCATTGTTTGCTGATGATACAAAAATTATGAGGATTAAGACGGAGAAAGACAGTATGAGACTACAAGATGACCTAGACAGACTGAATGAATGGTCCAACAAATGGCTACTAAAGATCAACCCCAGTAAATGTAAGGTAATGAAACTAGGCAGTGGAAACAGGAGGCCAGACACAGGATACAGAATAGGAGATGAAGTCCTTCATGAAACGGTCAGATAGAAGGATCTAGGAGTTAATATCACACCAACCCTGTCTCCGAAAGCCCACATAAAAAGAATAACATCTGCTGCGTATGCGAGGCTGGGCTAACATCTGAACTGCCTTAAGGAACCTGTGTAAGGAATCATTCAGAACCTTGTATACCACATATGTAAGACCAATCCTGGAGTATGCGGCCCCAGCATGGAGCCCGTACCTTGTCAAGCACAAGGCGAAGCTTGAAAAAGTTCAGAGATATGCCACTAGGCATATCTAGAACTAAGAGGCATGAGTTACGAAGAAAAGCTGCGAGAAATGCACCTCACGACACTAGAAGACAGAAGAGTAAGGGGGTGACATGAACACTACCTACAAAATTCTCAGAGGAATTGACAGGGTAGATAAAGATAAACTATTTAACACGGGTGGTTCGCGAATAAGGGGACACAGGTGGAAACTGAGTACCCAAATGAGGTTATCTTGAGATGATTTCGGGGCTTTAGTGTCCCAAAGGCCCGGTCCTCGACCAAGCCTCCACCCCCAGGAAGCAGCCCGTGACAGCTGACTAACACCCAGGTACCTATTCTATTTTACTGCTAGGTAACAGGGGCATAGGGTGAAAGAAACTCTGCCCATTGTTTCTCGCCGGCGCTGGGATCGAACCCAGGACCGCAGGATCACAAGTCCAGCGTGCTGTCCGCTCGGTCGACCCGAGCCACAGGGACGTTAGAAAGAACTTTTTCTGTGTCAGAGTAGTTAACAGGTGGAATGCATTAGGAAGTGATGTGGTGAAGGCTGACTATATAACCAGTTTCAAATGTAGATACGATAGAGCCCAGTAGGCTCGGGAATCTGTACACCAGTTGATTGACGGTTGAGAGGCGGGACTAAAGAGCTAAAGGTGAACCCCCGCAAGCACAAATAGGTGAGAACAAATCGGTGAGTACACACACACTTCCCATATACTCAGAACAACAAAGTACAACTCTCAACAACACAAAGTACAACTTTCAACAACACAAAGTACAACTTTCAACATATCTCTTGCACACCCGCTGCACAAAAATATCATAAACCTAAAGTTTTACCCCATTTCTCGGTGTTCAGCGAGACTCTTGGACAATGTTTAGGGCAAAAACATGCTCGTTGGTCGTTTTGTGAGATCTAAATCATGCAGTTCCTCGCTACTTACATCGACCTGCACTCCCTCGTTACACACACTTGCTCTCACAAGGGCGGGATGGAGGTCCTGTGACTGAGAGGACAGCACTTGGGACTCGTAATCTAAGGGTCTGGGTTCGATCCCCTTGCGATAGCGGAAAACAAATGGGCAGAGTTTTTTTCACCCTGATGCCCCTGTGTGAGGGGGGTGGGGGAATACTAGTTTGTGACAGATGAGATGCGGGCCGAAAGAGCAGAGCTCAACCTCTGCATGCACAACTATGTGAATTCAACTATGTGAATATATATTGTGACGATAATCTCTTTCAAGAGAGATTGAGCCTGCTCTTTCCTTCAAAGTACGTAATCACAACAGATAATATAGAAGATATATCCAGCAAGTATCACCAAAACGTTTTGCCCAGAGAGCAAAATGTATCCAGCACACCGGCACACCTGCTACCGCCCGCCACCGTAAACCGGCAAACTGCTTGTCCATTGCCTGCCTGTCGCTGATTGGCTGGTGTCCCGTCGCACCTGCCCTCCACCCTCCGCCACAAGTTGATGTCTGGGCTGCTGTGGCCCAGAGTCGTCAGAATATTCCAGTGCTCCTTGCAGTTGACATCTCTCATTGGTAGACTAAGCCTTGGCTTTCGTGTACTAAGGGAGGTAGCAGCTCGAAGCCAATATTCCAGCTCCATTATTATTTTGCTATTACTCTCTTGTCTTAATGTAACTTTTCATTTGCCAGTGATTATTCTTATTATTTTGTTTGTTGACTTGCCTTGTATATTTTATGCTCAATTTTATTCATGTCTTGTTTTTCTAACGTAATTAAAATTTCATTGTTAAATTTACTTGTGTTTTGTGTGTCTTCCCATTACCTTACCACAGACGAAAGTTCCAGCTTTTCTCTTTTTTTTCTTTAATGTGACGAGGCCCTGCCCCTAGCTTTGAAACAGCCGAACACCAACGCTCTACCGTCAAATTAAAGTGGGGGCCTGCCCTAGGAGCTTCACTCAGGTACTGGTGCCAAGTAGTAATTTATGGTAAGCGTATTTGGCTTTGGTAACGTAGCTTTTTACTATTTTTCATATTCAATTTTATTTTCATATGGTGCTGTGTGTATTGTGCATTCCGAGAGTAGCATATGGTGAAGGTGAGACAACTTTGGATTACGTGGTGACTGTAGGCCTCAGTCATACTCTTATTTGGTCATCTCTCCCTCCGTGTTAATACTCGTGTTTACCATCTTTTGTCCCTTGGATATTTCTCATATTTTCGACAGATCATATTGGTACCCTGGTACTGTGGTCTGCCCCCGGGTCAAGTGCACCTAATCTTCTGCAATCTGACAGTAGGAGGATAATGAGGGCCATAGTTCCTCTAGCACGAACTTTAGTTGCTGAATTGGGACCTCAGCAGCAGTTCTCGTCACCAGTTGACACCTCGCACCCCTACACGTCAGTCAGAGATGATGATACATACATTGGTAGGGAATTAGCTTTCTTTTTCAGAGCACAAAAGTTCGCTAATTCTGTAAGTATCATATTAATTTCAGTGGGAAAAACTTGCTTATGTCCTATAGAGACTCGGCAAGGTATGCCTACATTCTTGGACTACCAATTTTACTTTTGTGGCAATTAACTGTTTCATTTGTTTTAGAAACTCAGTTTCACTTGTTTAGTAGGATTTTCTTGCCCTTATCCTCTTACATGAGTACCGGGTACAAGATTTCCTGCGATCTTGATTTAATTAAATCATTTAACATCTTGTAATAAACTTTAATTGTTAAAGATTCCACAGGATAGGTACCAGTTGCCACGTTGTCCTGTTTCTGACATTCACTATATCACAACGGTATATTCGTTGTGCATTTATTTGCTAATTTCACCATGTTTCGTCTCCAAGCTTTCCGCGCAGATCCAGCAGGTGAAATAGGGACTTTAAGTCGTGCCAAGAGGACTGAATTACAAACTCTTGCACATGAGTATCAACTACAAGTTCCCTACCAAGCCAACAAAAATGAGATACACAACCTGTTACTGGATCATTTCTTAGAGCAAGGTAAGATAGACTCTGAAACTCACGAAACTTACTTTATTGCAGATAAAACTGATTTGGCAACGATGAAACTCAAACTAGAGCTGGCCAAGATCTACCGCGAGCAGCAAAGGGAAGCAGCTGCCATGCAAAGAGAAGCCCTCGAGCAACAAAGGGAAGCAACTGCCATACGAAGGGAAGAACAAGAACGTGAAATCGCCCTCAAGGAACGTGAAGCTGCCATAAGAAAGGAAGAACAAGAATGTGAAATCGCCCTCAAGGAACGTGAAACTGCCTTGAGGAAAGAAGAACAAGAACGTGAGATTGCACTACTCCGTGAGCGGGAACGAGTACAGCTTGAAACAAAACAACGCCAATTGGAGATGCAACACGAATATGACAAACAACAAGCGACTCTGGCTATGGAGTGTCGTCAACGAGAATTCGCGTTGGAAACTTCACACCTCGCTCAACGCCAGCAAGCTACCGCCAATCTTCCCGTCAGTTTTAATATATCACATGCAAGTAAGTTAATGCCATCATTTGTAGAAAGAGAAGTTGACGTGTTTTTCACCACCTTTGAAACCCTTGCTAATCAACTTAGTTAGCCTGTCGACCAATGGGCCACCCTTCTCAGAGTACATCTTACAGGTAGAGCTGCAGTCACACTCAGTACTTTGGCGTCTGAGAATGACTACCAGACTCTGAAACAAGCAGTGTTGGACGCCTACCTTATCTCCACCGAAAGTTATCGAAGGAAATTCCGTGACCACCTGAAGGCAAGTACCACTACCTTTCTCGAGTTTGCTAACACAAAACGGAGATATTTCATGAAATGGCTGGAAGCAGCACATGTCTCTACCTTTGCAGAACTCGTCAACCTGATGATAGTTGAAGAATTCTTGAGGCGTGTGCCGCCTCCTGTCCGTCTATATTTAGCAGATAAAGAAGAAACCGACTACCTGAAGTGTGCTAAGTCGGCTGACACTTACAGCCTCATCCACCGGCTGACACCAGAACCATCCTCCAGTAAGAAGTCGTGGTACAGTTACGAAAAAGTGAGACCGATCAAGCTGGCTCGCAATTGTACTGTAAGTATTGTAGACTCTATGGACATACCATAGATAAATGTGGTAAGTCTCAATACAAAGGAACCACCGAATCACAAAAACCCAAACCAACTCCTCCTAAGTCCGGTAAGCCTGTGATGAATGTTGGTGTTCATGTTAATGATCTTTCTCTTTTCAGTAAACACCTGTATACTGGAACTGTCTCTGCCAACGGTTCAAGTCCGGAGGGACGTTTCAAATTGAAGATCTTGAGGGACACAGCGGCTCTTCAATCGATCATCTTGAAGTCGGCTGTGCCCAACATCGCCTACACCGGAGAAACTGTCTTCATCACTGACCTCACTGCTACCACTCCTTATCCTCTCGCCAGAGTCCACCTGGATTGTCCCTTCGTGAACAGAGAAGTCCAAGTCGCCGTCAGGGAAAAGCCTTTTCCCATGCCTGGAGTGCAACTTCTCCTGGGCAACGACTTGGCAGAAGACCTGCAACCGACCAACCTGATCGTCATGGACAAACCCCAGGTGTGTACCTCTGTGACGGATAATCCTATATTTGAGTATGTTCCAGCAAAGGTTCAAGAGAGTGGTGAAGTTTCTCCTCCGGTTCTAGTGACCACCCGTGCACAAGCTGCACGACCACAGCCAGCTGACTCTACTGCTACCGCTGTCCCTCAAGACCCTCAGAAACTACCCCCGAATCTGACCAAGTTGGAGTTCCGTAAGTTACAGATGGAAGATCTTACCTTAACACCATTATTTTTCCAGGCTGAGACTCAACCCGACAGTATTCCTGGGTTCTTCCTAGAGAACGAGTTGCTCTACCGCAGATATAGACCCAGTAAACTGAAAGAGGAGGACGATTGGGCCAACGTCGAACAACTTGTGATTCCTGTCGGCCTGCGGCCCACTATTCTACACCTGGCCCACGGAGCACTCTCCCACTACGGATTCAACAAGACCTACCATGGAATCCGTCAAGACTACTACTGGCCAGGTATGGTTAATAGCGTCAAACAGTACGTAAAACAGTGTCATACATGTCAGATGGCATGTAAACCGAACATCTCTATTCCCAGAGCACCACTGATTCCCATACAGGTGCCTGCGGAACCTTTCCACAGACTTATTATAGACTGTGTTGGTCCTTTACCTCGGACCAGTTCAGGTAACGCCTATATCTTAACCATCCTGTGTCCTACCACCAGATTCCCCATAGCAGTGCCAGTAAAGAACATTACGGCTGCTACGGTTGTGAAGCACTTATTGAAGATCTTCACCCAGTATGGATTTCCCAGGGAGGTTCAGAGCGACTGTGGCACAAACTTCACCAGTGATCTCTTCAAAAGGACACTGGAGGAGTTCAACATCAAACAGGTATTGTCCAGCCCCTATCATCCTGCTTCACAGGGTTCTCTTGAGCGTAGTCATCAGACTATTAAAGCACTCCTGAAGAAGTTTTGTAATGAAACCTCTAAGGATTGGGATAAGCAAATAGATCTGATAATGTGCATATATCGAAGTCTTCCCAATGAGTCCCTAGGAGTATCTCCTTATGAGATGCTCTATGGACGTAAGTGCTGTACTCCGCTCAAGGCTTTCAAAGACTCTCTACGTGATGTGAGCATCAGAATGAGCCCCAGTTTCTTCAAAACTTTCAACACATTCTAGAAAGTCCACAGTTTTGCCCAAGATAATCTATTGAAAGCACAGGAGAGGATGAAGACTCATTACGACCAGACCAGCAGAGTAAGAAAATTTAAGCCGGGAGACTTCGTGCTTGCTTACTTCCCTATCCCAGGTTCTCCTTTACAAAACAGGTCTTCAGGAACCTACCGCATCAGGGAGTGCAGAAACAACCATAACTACGTTCCAGAGACTCCAGATAGGCGGCGGAACACCCAGCTGTGCCACGTCAACCTCCTGAAGCTATATAACGGTACTCCTCCCACTGTCATGCTTAACTACTCTGCTTTTACAGAACCATACATCCACAGTGAGACCTTCCCTGCTTCTCCTCCCGAAAGCACTGACACGGACTCAGCGCTTTCTAATTCAGAAATCCTTACTGATCTCCCAAACTATTTTCAGGACAATCATAGTGCACCTCTCGTCAAGATCTTCAGAGAACATCAGGAGTTGTTCCGAGATGACCCCCAAGAGTGTAATGTTACCCAGCACGACATCCAGCTGCTCCCCGACACCCGGCCGATTCGTCAACCCTTCTACCGAATCAGCCCTAGCAAGAAGGAAGTCATGCGTGCTGAGGTGCAATACCTCTTGGATCATGGACTGACTACACCTTGTGAGTCCCCCTGGGCCTCACCCTGTATCTTGGTGCCAAAACCCCAAGGTAAGGTGAGACTGTGCACTGACTATCGTAAGTTAAATAATGTGACTGTCAAGGATGCATACCCCTTGCCAAGGATAGATGACATTCTTGACGCCATTGGTAATGCCCAGTACTTGTCCCAAGTGGACTTGCTTAAGGGGTATTACCAAGTGTGCTTAACGGAGCGAGCCAAAGAAATATCTGCCTTTATCACCCCTTTTGGACTTTTCAGATATGAACGCCTTCCTTTCGGACTATGTAATGCCCCGGCCACCTTTCAGAGAGCTGTCAACCGTGTCATCCAGGGCTTGGATAACACGTACGCCTATTTGGATGATATCGTCGTAGCATCCAACACCTGGAGTGAACATCTGCTCCAGCTGCGACGACTGTTCGCAAAGCTCCTGACAGCCGGCCTCACCATCAACCTGGGCAAGTCCACCTTCGCGAAAGGTAAAGTGCGTTATCTGGGTCATGTAATTGGGAGTGGCAGCCTAGCTCCGTTAAACTCACACTCAAGCCATCCAGCATTATCCACAGCCTACCACCAGGAAGCAGCTCCTGCGCTTCCTTGGTCTTGCCTCCTACTACCGTAGGTTTGTGAGAAATTTCAGTATAGTCGCCACACCTTTAATCATGTTAACCAGTCCCAAGCAACGGTATAATTGGACCATGCAGCAAACCGTTGCTTTCAAACAACTCAAATTCCTCCTCTGTTCTAATCCCATTCTCGCCTCGCCAGATATCACCAAGCCTTTTGTCCTTCATGTCGACGCCAGTGGTACCGGCGTTGGTGGTGTCCTGATGCAGCAACGAGGCGAGGAGGTTCTACCTGTCAGCTACTACAGCTACAAGTTGAAACCCCACCAGAGGAACTACAGCACTATTGAAAAGGAGCTACTATCCATCATCCTGAATCTCCAGCACTTTACTCCATACCTGAAAAGTGCTCGGTCTACCATCAACACGGACCACACCACCCTACACTTCCTGCAGCAAGCCCACTTCTAAACTCAACGTCTTCTACGATGGGCTTGATAACTGCAGAAATTCAACCTGGAGACCCGCTATACCAGGGGTCTGACAACATCATAGCCGACTCCCTCTCCAGAGTTTATGAAGTAGAAGCAACTCCACCTATTACTCCACCACATAACGACGTACTTCTTCCAGAACCGCAGGCTTCGGGGGAGAGTTGTGACGATAATCTCTTTCAAGAGAGATTGAGCCTGCTCTTCCCTTCAAAGTACATAACCACAACAGATAATATAGAAGATATATCCAGCAAGTATCACCAAAACGTTTTGCCCAGAGAGCAAAACGTATCCAGCACACCGGCACACCTGCTACCGCCCGCCACCGTAAACCGGCAAACTGCTTGTCCATTGCCTGCCTGTCGCTGATTGGCTGGTGTCCCGTCGCACCTGCCCTCCACCCTCCGCCACAAGTTGATGTCTGGGCTGCTGTGGCCCAGAGTCGTCAGAATATTCCAGTGCTCCTTGCAGTTGACATATCTCATTGGTAGACTAAGCCTTGGCTTTCGTGTACTAAGGGAGGTGGCAGCTCGAAGCCAATATTCCAGCTCCATTATTATTTTGCTATTACTCTCTTGTCTTAATGTAACTTTTCATTTGCCAGTGATTATTCTTATTATTTTGTTTGTTGACTTGCCTTGTATATTTTATGCTCAATTTTATTCATGTCTTGTTTTTCTAACGTAATTAATATTTCATTGTTAAATTTACTTGTGTTTTGTGTGTCTTCCCATTACCTTACCACAGACGAAAGTTCCAGCTTTTCTCTTTTTTTTTCTTTAATGTGACGAGGCCCTGCTCCTAGCTTTGAAACAGCCGAACACCAACGCTTTACCGTCACAATATATACACACACAAACACACACAGAAAGCAGCCCGTGACAGCTGACTAACTCCCAGGTACCTGTTTACTGCTAGGAAACAAGGGCATCAGGGTGAAAGAAACTCTGCCCATTATTTCTCGCCGGCTCCCAGGATCGAACCCGGGACCAAAGGATCACGCGTAAAGCGTGCTGTCCACTCGGCCACCGGCCCCATAGTTGTGTGTATTTGTGTGTGTGTGTGTGTGTGTGTGTGTGTGTGTGTGTGTGTGCTCACCTAATTGTGCTTGCGGGGGTTGCGCTCTGGCTCTTTGGTCCCGCCTCTCAACTGTGAATCGACTGATGTACAGATTTCAGAGCCTTGCTCTGGATGTACTGAGCCCTATCATATCTACATTTGAAACTGTGTATGAAGTCAGCCTCCACCACATCACTGCATTCCATCTGTTAACTACTCTGACACTGAAAAAGTTCTTTCTAACGTCCCTGTGGCTCATTTGGGTACTCAGTATCCACCTGTGTCCCCTTGTCTCCTGTGTGTGTGTGTGTGTGTGTGTGTGTGTGTATTCACCTAGTTGTGTTTGCGGGGGTTGAGCTTCGCTGTTTCGGCCCGCCTCTCACCTGTCAATCAACTGTTTGCTAACTACTTTTTTTTTCTCCACACCCCCCCAGGAAGCAGCCCGTGACAGCTGACTAACTCCCAGGTGCCTATTTACTGCTAGGTAACAGGGGCACTCAGGATGAAAGAAACTTTGCAAATTTGTTTCTGCCTGGTGCGGGAATCGAATCCGCGCCGCAGAATTACGAGTCCTGCGCGCTATCCACCAGGCTACCAGGCCCCTGGTGGATAGCCCCTGGTGTGTGTGGGTGTGTGTGTGTGTATGTGTGTACTCACCTAACTGTACTCACCCAATTGTGCTTGCGGTGGTTGAGCTCTGGCTCTTTGGTCCCGCCTCTCAACTGTCAATCAACTGATGTACAGATTCCTGAACCTACTGGGCTCTATCATATCTACATTTGAAACTGTGTGTGGAGTCAGCCTCCACCACATCCCTGCCTAATGCATTCCATCTGTTAACTACTCTGACACTCAATTTCCACCTGTGTCCCCTTGTTCGCATACCACCCATGTTAAACAGTTTATCTTTATCTACCCTGTCAATTCCTCTGAGAATTTTGTAAGTTGTGATCATGTCTTCCCTTACTCTTTTGTCTTCTAGTATCATGAGGTGCATTTCTCGCAGCCTTTCTTCGTAACTCATGCCTATTAGTTCTGGGACTAGCCTAGTGGCATATCTCTGAACTTTTTCAACCTTCGCCTTGTGTTTGACGTGTGGTATGCTGGGGCCGCATACTCCAGGATTGATCTTACATATGATATGTGGTATACTAGGTTCTGAATGATTCCTTACACAGGTTCCTGAAGGCAGTTCTGATGTTAGCCAGCCTCGCATACACCGCAGATGTTATTCTTTTTATGTGGGCTTAAGGAGACAGGGTTGGTGTGATATCAACTCCTAGTTCCATCTCTCTATCTGTTTCATGAAGGACTTCATCTCACATTCTGTATCCTGTGTCTGGCCTCCTGTTTCCATTGCCTAGTTTCATTACCTTACATTTACTCGGGTTGAACTTTAGTAGCCATTTGTTGGACCATTCATGCAGTCTGTCTAGGTCATCTTGTAGTCTCATACTGTCTTCCTTCGTCGTAACCCTCCTCATAATTTTTGCATCCTAAGCAAACAATGAGAGGAATGATTCTATACCATTTGAAGATCACTTACATATATAAGAGACAGTATGGGTCCAAGGACTGAACCCAGCGGGACCCCACTGGTGACGTCTCGCCAATCTGAGACCTCACCCCGCACAGTGACTCGCTGCCTTCTGTTACTTAGGTACTCCCTTATCCTATGGAGTACCTTCCCCTTCACTCCTGCCTGCATCTCCAGCTTTCGCACTAGTCTCTGGTGTGGCACTGTGTCAAAGGCTTTCTAGCAATCCAAAAATATGCAGTCTGCCCACCCCTCTCTTTCTTGTCTGATTCTTGTTGCCTGATCTTAGAATTCAATTAATGCTGTGAGGCATGACTTGCCATCCCTGAAACCATGTTGGTGTTGTGACACAAAGTCCCTTCGCTCCAAATGTTCTACTAGCTTTTTTCGCACAATTTTCTCCATTAGCTTGCATGGTATGCAAGTTAGGGACACTGGCCTGTAGTTCAGTGCTTCCTGTCTATCCCCTTTCTTGTATATCGAGACTACGTTTGCCGCCTTCCAAATTTCTGACAGTTCACCTGTTACCAGTGATTTGTTATACACCATGAGGAGTGGCAGGCAGAGTGTTTCTGCTCCTTCCGTTAGTATCCATAGTGATATTCCATCCGGACCTACAGTCTTTGTCACATCCAACTCTAGCAAAAGCTTCCTGACATCTCCACTGGTAATCTCAAATTCTTCTAGAGGTGCCTGGTTAATTATTTCCTCTCTTTTCTCTGGAACTTCTTGCTCTAATATAAGTCAATGGTAACAGGTGAACTAGCAAAAATTTGGAAGACGGCCAATGTAGTCCCAATATATAAGAAAGGTGATAGGCAGGAGGCATTGAACTACAGGCCAGTGTTTCTAACTTGCTTTCCATGCAAGATGATGGAAGAGATTGTGCGAAAAAGCTAGTGGAACATCTTGAGCAGAAAAACTTTGTAACACAACATCAGCATGGGTTCAGAGATGGCAAATCATGCCTAACAATTAATTGAGTTCTATGACCAGGCAACAAAAATCAGGCAAGAGAGAGAAGGCTGGGAAGACTTCATATTTCTGGACTGCCAGAAAGCTTTTGACACAGTACCACATAAGAGACTAGTGCACAAACTGGAGATGCAGGCAGGAGTGAAAGGGAAGGTACTCCACTGGATAAGTGAGTACCTAAGCAACAGGACACAGCGCGTCACCGTAAGGGGTGAGGTCTCGGAGTGGCGGGGAGTCACCAGTGGAGTCCCACAGGGATCAGTTCTTGGACCGTTACTGTTTCTGATATACGTAAATGATCTCCCAGAAGGAATTGACTCGTTCCTCTCGATGTTTGCTGATGATGCAAAAATTACGAGGAGATCAGGACAGAGGACGATAGTATGAGGCTACAAGATGACCGAGACAAACTGAAGGAATGGTCCATCAAATGGCTAGTAAAGTTCAACACAAGTAAATGTAAGGTAATGAAACTAGGAGGCCAGTCACTGGACACCGAATGGGAGATGAAGTCCTTCACGAAACGGACAGAGTGAAATATCTGGGAGTTGATATCACGCCAAACCGGTCTCCCGAAGCCCACATCAAAAGAATAATATCAGTGGCCTATATGCGAGGCTGGCTAACATTAGAACTGCTTTCAGAAACCTGTGTAAGGAATCTTTCAGAACCTTGTATACCACACATGAAAGGCCAATCCTGGAGTATGCAGCCCCAGCATGGAGCCCGTATCTAGTCAAGCACAAGACGAAGCTGGAAAAAGTTCAGAGGTATGCCACTAGGCTAGTCCCAGAACTAAGAGGCATGAGTTATGAGGACAGACTACGTGAATTACACCTCACGTCGCTGGAAGACAGAAGAGCTAGGGGGAGATGTGATCACCACATACAAAATTCTCAGGGGAATTGACAGGGTGGACAAGGATGGATTATTTAACACGGGTGGCACACGAACAAGGGGACAAAGGTGGAAGCTGAGTACCCAAATGAGCCACAGAGACATTAGAAAGAACTTTTTCAGTTTCAGAGTAGTTAGTAAATGGAATGCACTAGGAAATGATGTGGTGGAGGCTGACTCCATACATAGTTTCAAATATAGATATGACAGAGCCCAGTAGGCTCAGGAATCTGTACATCAGTTGATTGACGGTTGAGAGGCGGAGCCAAAGAGCCAGAGCTCAGCCCCCACAAGCACAATTAGGTGAGTACAAGCAACTGGCAGGTCAATACATCTTTGTTCCCATAACGTCTGAGATGCATGGGTCCCTGGGGTGGGAGCGCCTTTGGATTTCTCAAAGAATTGGGTTCCAGGTTTGTTGACATCACCAAAGACCCAAGGATTGTCAGTGTCTTGTTTCAGCACCTCAGTGTGGCGATCCAGAGGGGAAATTCCTGCTGCATCTTTGGTTCCTGTTTGGAAGCAGAGGAGCTCTACAAGATCCATAACCTTTAAACTCTTACTGTATTAACAATGTACATTTTGTAACTTTTAATTCTATTTAAATATAAATGTAAATGTTCGTTTGGTCAGTATCGCAAATCTCCGAAAGTTCTTTAACGATTGCTTTGAAAATTTTACACAACATTGCATTCGCATACAATCGTGTTTTTATATAAACATACTATATAGATATCACTTCTGTGACAGGTAAAAAAAAACATGACTTTTTTTAAAAATTGTTTTTCATATGAGGGAAATCTCCTAAACCTCCTTACCGATTGCTTTGAATGTTTTTTACACAACGTTGCATCCGAATATGCGCGTTTTTATATATTTACTATATACATGTATTATAGTCTGTGGGTTGATGTTGTTGTCGTCGTGTTCCTCCTTTACGGACAACCCAACCCACAACTCGGTAGAGTGCTTACACCTCACTAGGAGATCACCCTTGGCGCTTCTGGCTCATGGAGAGGGGCTCAACGTCACACGTTTAGGGGATGCGGCTCCACCACTTAGCCTCGTTGTCACGTGCACTCACCCACTCGAGCCGCTGTGACTCCCACTCTCTCCTTAGGTGATATGATCTCCTCAATCCCCCTTTGACTTATTAGTATTACTTTCTACCCTGTCCACAGCAGTGGTTCTTGGTTCTTTCTCTCTCTCTCTCTTCCTTTACAATTTCCTGAGAAGCCTCACTAGGACAAGGGCAAACACCAGCAAATTGGAATACATTTACTGGACAAAGCACATACACAATACATACACACATATAATAATAATGAATCCTATACTCTATATTATTACAACCAGGTTGCACTCCAACGCCATCAGAACTCTATCATCAGCTTATCAAGTGGTATCCTATCTTCTGATTCACCTGATACTATCACCCTCCTCAAGTAGATCAAGTCTACATACACTGTTGCACTATCAACAAGATAAATATATATATATATATATATATATATATATATATATATATATATATATATATATATATATATATATATATATATATATATATATATATATAAATGTGTACAATGAAAATCAGCATGTGAATGCAATAACATATGTCAGCATAAATGTTCCTTGTTACACAACAATGATCAATCGATCACCCTATCAGTCCTAGAACGAATACATCTGTAGGTAATCCAGCCTACGACTGTAACTCTAAACTTCAGTACAAAACTCCTTGACATAAAAATGCCAACAGTCACTCACCTCTCACTGCGTCTTGCACGCTAATGACAACCAATCACTATCAACTCCCTACAAGTAATCCACCAGAACTTCCCTTCCACCTCTGGAAGTTCACTACCCTGATATCTTCAGGTTCTTCCGGGCTTCACTACCAGGATCCTCTGCAGCTCCTTCAGGCTGCTATCATGAAGTTTCCTTGAGCAACTACGGTGCTTCACCCTTCTGCTAGGGTCCTCCACAGCTCTCTTGGCTGCTACACCATGAAGTTTCCTCGAGCAACTATGGTGCTTCACCACCTCTACAGAAGCACCTGACACTCCTCTTCACTGCTTCTCCTCACAGCTCGAGGTCCTCTGCTCCACTACCATGGAGTCTCATCAACTACTCCCTCTGGGCTGGCTTTGAAGTTCTCAGCAACTTCTTCCCCAAAGACAAACCTGCAACCCATCGACACTCCAATAAAAATGTTTCCCCTTTAACACATAAACAAAAATAATCACACAATATGTTTGCCTCAAACCTCTATCTGTCCTCTACATACAGTGAGAGTGGACTCCCCCGTTTTGGGTGGGTCCATACTCCACCTCGCCCGACGGCGGTCCTCACTTACGCTGGGAGGGTCCTCCACCGTTAGGAGCTCTCAGTCACCTGCCAGCGCTCAGAGGGGATGGACCTCGCTCCGTGTTCCTCCCTCTCCACTCTCTTATTTTAGGCTTTCTGCCTTATCAAAACATGTCTAACTTATAAATAGATATCGCTACTGTCGCTGGGCACACGACCAACTACAAGCAATCACTATGAACTGGCTTAAATCGTGCTTACCACAGATTGTCTCGTCGAGGGCGCTCCTCCCTCTGACGGAGCTTGGTCAGGGCCCTTCCACGGCCCACAATAATGTCTCTGGGCAGCTTAATACTCTTCTCGTCGACCAGGACTTGAGACCACAACGTTCCCAGCTCGATTCCACAGCTGGTACGTCTGCACACTTCTCTTCTCTTCGAGATATATCACTAGGGGTTCCCTTCTGACGGGAGCTCTACGGAGCACGGCTTTCCCCCTGCGATGTCTGGCCTCAAGTGAGGTCAAAGCCCTCCAGAAGCGAGCCTCACACCTCCAGCAAAATGTCCACATCTCCTAGCCAGTCATTTATCTATTTCTTCCTCACTGCCCACAATCTTAAATTGTTCATCATATCCAACCGACTATTTTACATGTGTTATCACCTCCATATTTCCTGGACCTTCCAGTTAGGTCAGGCTTGCTGAATAACTCTCAAGGGGGAGACTTGTTTCTCCTGCAGGCTGAGATCATAACAATGCCACACCTGTGACAGGTAAAAACATGTTTTTTTTTAAGCAGCACCATCTGTTGGAAGTAGGAGCAACACACGCTGTAATATCCGAAAGTTCTTCACTGATTGCTTTGAAAATTTGACACGTTCCATTGGAATATGCTCATGTTTTTCTATAACTACTAAATAGATGCCATACCTGTGACAGGTAAAAGCATGCTTATTTTTTTTCAAAACAGTACCATCTGTTGGACATAAAAGCAATACACGCAATACTAAATATATTTCGATTCCATTTCAATAATTCCGATTGCACTGATCTATTGAATTTTCATAGAATTCGATTTATTTTCATTTAGATTTAATTATATTTTATAACATTGTGTTGGAATTGAGTCGTGTTGTTTACCATACCATTCATTTCGTGAGTATAGTTTATTTTTTATTTATTTTTTTTATTTATTTTTTTAACTTTTCTTATTTTGTAGTGATGGAAACATCAGATCATTTGATGTTCCCATTTTTTGATAAGAACGTCAGATCATTTGGGAACACATTAGATGAGAGAGTGGGACTGGTGGGAAGGATGAGGGGATGGGAGTGGGGGATGGTGGGGAAGATGAGGGGATGGGGAAGGGGGAAATGGTGGAGAAGAGAAGGGGATGGGGAGAATGGGGGATGATGGAGAGGAAGAGGGGATGGGAGTATGGGATAGTGGGGAGGATGAGGGGATGGGAGTATGGGATAGTGGGGAGGATGAGGGGATAGGGAAAGGGATAATTGTGGGGAGGACAAGGGGATGGGAGAGTGGGGGATGGTGGGGAGGACGACGGGAAAGGGGAATGGATAATGGTGGAGAGGACGAGGGAGTGGGGGATGGTGGGGAGGATGAGGGGGATAGGGAAGGGGATAATGGTGGGGAGGACGAGGGGATGGGGCAGTGGGGAAGGGTTGGGAAGATGAGGGTACAGGGGGAGGGGTCAATGATGGGGGAGGATGGGGGAGGCAGGGGAGGGTTGCTGTGGCTAGACAATGTGCATGCGTTGCTGAGCCACAGCAACGTGTGGACGGGTCAGCTAGTACCTAATAAAGATAAGAAAACACAACAGTAAGGGGGTGGTAGGATTAAAGAACACTGAAACAGGATTAGAGGGGACCTAAAAATCCCCCTCTTATGCGTTATTTGTGCTTTTCTCCGAGACTTAGGGTCCCCGTCTTCCGGCCAGAGGTGGTACTCCTTTCCTAATATATATATATATATATATATATATATATATATATATATATATATATATATATATATATATATATATATACATATGTCGTACCTAGTAGCCAGAATGCACTTCTCAGCCTACTATGCAAGGCCCGATTTGCCTAATAAGCCAAGTTTTCATGAATTAATTGTTTTTCGACTACCTAACCTATCTAATCTAACCTAACTTTTTCGGCTACCTAACCTAACCTAACCTATAAAGATAGGTTAGGTTAGGTTAGGTAGGGTTGGTTAAGTTCGGTCATATATCTACGCTAATTTTAACTCCAATAAAAAAAATTGACCTCATACATAATGAAATGGGTAGCTTTATCATTTCATATGAAAAAAATTGGAGAAAATATATTAATTCAGGAAAACTTGGCTTATTAGGCAAATCGGGCCTTGCATAGCAGTCCGAGTACGACGTTCTGGCTACTAGGTACAACATATTATATATATATATATATATATATATATATATATATATATATATATATATATATATATATATATATATATATATATATATATATATATATATATATATATATATGTCGTACCTAGTAGCCAGAACGCACTTCTCAGCCTACTATGCAAGGCCCAATTTGCCTAATAAGCCAAGTTTTCCTGAATTAATATATTTTCTCTATTTTTTTTCTTATGAAATGATAAAGCTACCCATTTCATTATGTATGAGGTCAATGTTTTTTTATTGGAGTTAAAATTAACGTAGATATATGACCGAACTTAACCAACCCTACCTAACCTAACCTAACCTAACCTAACCTAACCTAACCTAACCTAACCAACCGTACCTAACCTAACCTAACCTATCTTTATAGGTTAGGTTCGGTTAGGTAGCCGAAAAAGTTAGGTTAGGTTAGGTTAGGTAGGTTAGGTAGTCGAAAAACAATTAATTCATGAAAACTTGGCTTATTAGGCAAATCGGGCCTAGCATAGTAGGCTGAGAAGTGCGTTCTGGCTACTAGGTACGACATATATATATATATATATATATATATATATATATATATATATATATATATATATATATATATATATATATATATATATATACATATATACATATATATATATATATATACATATATATATATATATATATATATATATATATATATATATATATATATATATATATATATATATATATATATATATATATATATGTTACATTGAATATGACCGCATATTCTATATTTATTATTTTCTGGTTTAGGGCTTCTATCCCTCTAACTATTTTCTTTGTGTTTAGATAGGAGCTGCCTCGTATGGGCCAATAAGCCTTCTGCAGTTACCCCTATGTTTCACCTCACGATTATCCCTTATGTATCCCCCATGTTTTCACCTTTATTGTATTATCACCTGACCCAGTGCGGGTATAAAATCAACTAGTATTGTAAGATCTGTTCACTTGAGAATGAACCATGGAGGTTCGAAACGTTGTGCAAATTATACAAATAAGTGTAATACACTCTATAGTAAATCACTTCTTTTCTTCACCTTAAAAGTACGAAAATGAGTTTTGGAGAACTCCTATTTCAATTAAGCCCTGATGCTAAGAAAATAGTTAGAGGGATAGAAGCCCTAAACCAGAAAATAATAAATACAGAATATGCGGTCATATTCAATGAAACATGTTTGAAAGAAAACCTGCTGCCAGTATACACCAATATAAACCCACATGACCCAGCAGTCCGCAATACAGAGTTTACCTATAGGTATAGGCAAGAGCTCATTCGGCATCAACTAAACAAGAAGAAGGAAGCCCTCCAAACCTTAACAGAGCAGGCTGAGCATCTGTTAAACAAATGGACCCAGCACGACATCCCTATCCAACTCAAGCAAACCATCAACAGTGAACTATTTAACCTGAAACAACAACATAAAACTCTTGTAGAAACAAAGACACTCCATAAGTTAACAGCCCTAAACGGTGGACAGTTAAAGATCCCTCGTCCTAAAGATGGCTACATTAACCTGACTTCTTATGATCTTACCCAGGACCAACGAGACCTCTTAAATCTTGGTCTAAATTGTCAATTCTTATCTAAACCAAAGATGCATCAAAAACGCCTGGAAATCGAAATGCTTCTGGACGATATCCATAAGCTAGAAGACAACAAAAAAGTCATCACCTCTGACACACTTCAAGCTGAACTACTTGCAGAAGCAGGGAAAAAACGAGGAACATATTCATCTACAATCTTAACCCCACGACTCAAAGAAGCAGCGAAACAACTAAAAAATCTGTAAGACGTAACAATAAGAAAAGCCGACAAAACAGCAGCATATGTATTGATTCTTACCCAAGAATACATGAACAAAATTAGCGACATCCTTAGTGACGACTCCAAATTTCAACGAATCACGAGGAACCCCGTGGAAGACCTTAAGCGGAAAGTAAACAAAACAATTACAGCAATCAACGCAAAGAAAGGTAGTGTGCATTTCAATAAACTTCAAGGCGACTATGGCTTAGGATATGCCTACGGCAATGTTAAGACGCATAAACCAGGTAACCCACTACGCCCTGTAATCAGCCAAATACCAACCCCAACTTATCACCTGGCAAAGAAACTCAATGAACTCCTAACTCCATACACTCCAAGTAAGTTTAGTCTACAATCATCAGCAGACTTCCTAGAATTGATCAAATCTACCCAGCCCGATGGAATCATCGCTTCCCTGGACGTTGAATCCCTATTTACCAACGTCCCAGTCGACACAACCATAGGAATGATACTGGACAGAGTATACAGAGACGAGAGCACCCCCAAATTAGACATACCTGAGCCACACTTGAAGAGTCTTCTCGAAGCATGTACAAAGGAAGCCCCTTTCATCAGTCCACAAGGAGACATGTATTTACAAATAGACGGAGTAGCAATGGGCTCCTCCTTAGGAGTTTTATTTGCTAATTTTTATATGGGAACCATCGAAGACAAGGTCTTCAGTAGCAGACAAAAACCAACTGTATACTGCCGTTATGTAGATGACATATTCGTAATAGTAAAAGATTCAGATGAACTAATTGACCTAAAAAGACACCTAGAGAGAGAGTCAGTAGTCCGATTTACACATGAAAATAGTAAAAATAACAGTCTGCCATTCCTGGATGTACTAATAACAAAAACAGGAACCTCTTTAAGCACCAACGTATATACCAAGCCCACCAACATAGGATTATGCCTGAACGGTAGAAGTGAGTGCCCCCAAAGATACAAAGCCAGTGTTCTCAATGCTTATATTCGTCGAGCGCTTACCCACTGTTCTGAATGGAGCAACGTGAGTAGAGAGTTTGAAAGAGTAACTCAGGTATTGGTGAACAACGGATATAGCAACGCGGAAATAAACGCTGCTATAAGAAGACACTTGGACCGTTGGTATAATCCAGAACCTAGAACAGAAACCACAAAACCTCCAATAAAATTATATTACAAATCAACCATGCACAGTGAACATATAAAAGAGGAAAGAATAATGAAAGAAATAATCCGTAAAGGAGTAAAAAGCACTACTCCTAACCAAAACATAAACCTGATAATATTCTACAAAACCAAGAAGACTTCCGAACTCCTTATCAAAACCAGCCCGAAGCCAACAGAGAACCCTCTACAGCAGTCAAGCGTTGTATACATGTACACTTCCCCCACGAAGGATGTAACCTTCAATGTAAGTACATAGGTGTGACGTCGACCAAGCTGACGAGGCGTTTGACATGCCATCTTCAATCCGGTGCCCCTAGGAATCACATGAGACAAGCCCATGACATTACTCTAACAAGAGAAATGTTGAACAAGAATACCTGCATAATAGACAAAACCCAAGATGCAAGAAGATTACAAATTCTTGAGGCAATTCACATAAGAATAGAGCGACCTACCATGAACACCCAAATCACGGAACTATTTACTCTACCCACCATGAGAGTAAGGACAAGACAAGAACATATCGATGCCAACACAGAAGACAATGTCCAACATAATAGGCCAATTACTCTGGATTAATCTTTGTGTTTAGATAGGAGCTGCCTCGTATGGGCCAATAAGCCTTCTGCAGTTACCCTATGTTTCACCTCACGTTTATCCCTTATGTATCCCCCCATGTTTTCACCTTTATTGTATTATCACCTGACCCAGTGCGGGTATAAAATCAACTAGTATTGTAAGATCTGTTCACTTGAGAATGAACCATGGAGGTTCGAAACGCTGTGCAAATTATTCAAATATGTGTAATACACTCTATAGTAAATCACTTCTTTTCTTCACCTTAAAAGTACGAAAATGAGTTTTGGAGAACTCCTATTTCAATTAAGCCCTGATGCTAAGAAAATAGTTAGATGGATAGAAGCCTTAAACCAGAAAATAATAAATACAGAATATGCGGTCATATTCAATGAAACATGTTTGAAAGAAAACCTACTGCCAATATACACCAATATATATATATATATATATATATATATATATATATATATATATATATATATATAATATGCGAACAAGCTTGAATGGTTCCCAAGCTAATATGCAACTGAAAAATCCACACCCCAGAAGGATTCGAATCCAGACAGCCAGGAGCACTATGCACCTTGGTGTAGCGGGTACCTTAACCACTAGACCACACTGACTGTACAAAACTTTTTGTAGTCGTGAGACTTCATCCAAGATCCGACAGCGCTCTGAGGTCAACTTGGGCACAGATATTTCATCGAATCACCTCACTTTATGGGGCCACGTGAGCAGCAAATGCGAACAAGCTTGAATGGTTCCCAAGCCAATATGCAACTAAAAACTCCAGGTGGTTATGGTACCAGGTACATCAAGGTGAATAGTGCTCCTGGGTGTCTGGGTTCGAATCTTTCTGAGGTGTGGAGTTTTCAGTTGCATACTGGTTTGGAAGCCATTCAAGCTTTTTCCATTTGTGTTGCTCACGTGCCCCACAAAGTGAGTTGATTTGATGAAATATCTAAGCCCAAGTTGACTTCAGAGCGCTGTCGGGTCTTTAATAAATAGTCTCACGACTAGAGACTATACAAAATGCAATGAGCATCTACCGTCACCTGCAGGCGAGGATAGATGCGGAAACAATGAGCGCTACAAGGGTAATCTGTTGTGCTGGACGCTGGCAAGATTTTTTTATATGGGATGTGACGTCATATCGGCGCAAATCGGAGACTTGACGAGGAACTGGCAGTATAACGACCGTCATGATGGTAGTTTACTAGTGGCGTCTGGACAACTGGCGTAACTACAGGTGCGCGGCTCCCGTGGAAGGAGCGGTGGAAGGGGAATGTGTGTCTAGACAATATTTTTTGGCACGTATTGTTGTTGTTTCTTGATGTTAAGCCTTTATGTTAGAGCATACGAATATTGCAGTCGAAAGGAACAGGCAGAATCTACTGTTATGCAGGAGATAACCTTAAGAGCTCCTCCTTGAAGCCTGTTCCTATCGCCCGAGATGCTGATGCAGAGTGATTTTAACCGGGAGTCTCCCCTTTGTAGGAATGGGATAGTGCGTCGGCGACGACGTTGTCCGAGCCTTTGATGAAGAATATATTGAGACTGTAGTTCTCCAGGTACAAGGCCCTGCGAAGTAAGCGCTGAATGGAGAACTGGGCCTGCTGCAAGAACCAAAGAGGATTTTGATCTGAGAAGACGTTCATAGGATGATAATCTTGGAGATAGGGTTCGTAGTGTTGCAAGCAGAAGATGATGGCCAGTAGCTCCTTCTCGACTGTACTATAGTTCCTCTGATGTGGTTTCAGCTTGTAGCTGTAGTAGCTGACTGGGAGGATTTCATCGTCTCATTACTACATTAAGACACCCCTAATGCCGGTGCTGCTGGCGTCGACGTTGAGGACGAAGGGTTTCCTTATATCTGGCGAGGCGAGAATAGGATTAGTATATAATAAGATACTGAATTGCTGGAATGCAATGGATTGAGAATTGGTCCAAATGTATTTATGCCTAGGGCTGGTAAGGTTGATGAGAGGAGTAGCCATTGAGCTGAAGTTCCTGCAAAATCGACAATAATATGATGCTAGACCTAGGAAGTGCATGAGCTGCTTCCGCATAGTAGGCCTTAATGGCTTGAATATGAATGAGCAGAGGTGCAATGCTTCCACTGCCTATAATATGACCCAGATAGCACACTTTACCTTTGGAAAATGTAGACTTTCCCAAGTTAACTGTAAGGCCAGCCTAGTGGAGCTTGTGGAATAATTGCTGTAGCTGGAGCAGATTGTCGCTCCAGGTGGAAGTTGCCTCAACGATGTCATCCAGGAAAGTAATTGTCTTCAAGGCTTTAGATGACGATGCTGACAGCTCTCTGAAAGGTAGCCCGGGCATTACATAGTCCAAAGGGAAGTCGCTCGTACCTGAACAGGCCAAAGGGAGTGGTGAAAGTGGAAATATTCTTTGCACGCTCTGTCAAGCTGATCAGGTAGTATCCCTTCAACAGGTCGATCTGAGAGAGATACGTTGCATTACCAATAGCATCAAGAATATCGTGGCAAGGGATAAGAGTCTTTGACGGCGACTGCATTATTTTACGGTAGTCAGTGCAGAGCAAAACCTTGACGTGTGGTTTTAACACCAGTGTACAGGGTGAGGCCCAAGGGGACTCAAGGTGTGGCCAGCCCATTGTCAAGGAGGTACTGCACTTCGGCGACCATACCTTCTTTCTTCTGTGGACTGATGCAGTAGTATGGTTGACGAATTGGCATCGTGTTGGGAAGTAGCTTGATGTCGTGTCGCACTACAGTACACTCCTGCGGAACGTCTTGGAACTAATTTTTGTGCATATTGAAGATGTGGACGAGTGGAGCACTGTTATGAGAATCCTGGAAATATTTGTGAAGATCATTCAAGATATCGGAGTTAGAGATCAAGGGACCTGAATCAATGCACTCAGAAGGAGCAGGGTAGGTTTCACTGAACATATGGATTCTTGAGGGTGGATATGGATATCAGCACACTGGGAGGATTACCTTGATACTGCTTCAGAAGATTGATGTGACACAGCTGGGTCATCGGCCGCCTATCTAGATTCTCTTGAACGTAGATTGTTCCGATATTCTTTGATGCGGTATGGACCTGAAAATTTACTTTGGAAAGGAGAGCCTGGGAGGAAAGTAGGAGGTAAAAGGAAAGTAGGCCACAACGATGTCTCCAACATTACATTTCTTGATTTTAGTGTGTTGATCAAAGTGTGCTTTCATTTTACTTTGGGATTTCATCAAGTTAGCACTGGCAAATTTATAAACCCTTTCAAGGATGTGTCTCAAGTTTTTTAAAAACTGAGACACAATAAGAGACTCCAGAAAGTTTAAGAGGACAATGAATCTTTAAAGGCTTTAGGGGGGGAAGGGGGGGGGGTTATGGCAATTATGGCAATATTGCATCTCATAAGAAGATACTCCAAGGGACCCATTAGGAAGACTTCTGAACATGCACATAATTATTTGCTTATCTCATAAGCAAATAATTAATTACATAATTATTTATGTAACATAATTATTTATTAACATAATTATTTATTAACATAATTTAACATAATTATTTGCTTATCTTATTTGCATAATTATGTGCTTATCTCAATCCTTCTCAGTGCTAATACAAAATTTCCTTAAAAGGGATTTGAAAAATCTGGTTACTACGTTCTAGGGATCCCTCTGAAGCAGGATGATAGGGGCTAGACAGTACCTGTGTGATGTTGAATAGGTCACTGTTGAAGTTTGTGCCACAATCAGTCTTTATCTCCTTAGGAAATCCGTATTGTGTGAAGATGTTCACGAGTTGCTTAACAACTGTAGCAGCCATAATGTTTTTGACGGGAACTGCAATAGGGAACCTGGTGGTACGACATAGGATAGTGATGTAAAACTTGCTTGAGCTGGTCCTGGGCAAAGGACCGACACAGTCAATGATGAGCAGCTGAACGGCTCTAGAGGCACTGGAATGGGAATCAGTGGTGCCTTAGGTATGGGAGCGCTCGGCTTACCCGTCATCCGACACGTGTGGCAGGTATTCGCAAATGTTTTTACGTCACGACCCATACCTGGCCAGAAGTAATCTTGCAACAAAGCATGATAAGTCTTGTTAAAGCCGTAATGAGAGGGAGAGCGGGGGCGAAGGGCCAGACACATGATCTCCTGCCCGAGGCTGGTAGGGACAAACAGTTGGTCGACATTAGCCCAATCGTCCTCCTCCTTTAATTAACTGGGTTTGAGCCTACGATATATAATTGGATTATCCAAGAAAAAACCAGATATAGAATCTAGGCCTGAAAGAACAAAGGTGTTAAGGATAGATCTTTCTGCAACTTATGGAACTCCAGGTTGAGATTCGATGGGAGACCCTGAGAATTTTAAGAGACAGCTGGAGCTACTGGCTGTGGTCGAGAGGCTTTGGCACGAGTAGTCACCAAGTCCTCTGTTTCATTGGTCGGTTGGACCTTAACGTATTTCATAACAGGGTTTTCGGAGGAAGAGTCGCATATCTGTGGTTTGGTACTGATGAAATTCGTGAGTTCTTGATCTTCGGCCAAGTCGTTGCCCAGGAGAAGTTGAATTCCTGACATGGGGAAAGGTTTCTCCCTGATGGCGACTTTGACTTCACCACAGATGAGCAAACAATCCAGGTGGACTCTAGCGAGTGGGTATGGAGTGGTTGCAGTGAGGTCGATGATGTCTCTCCGGTGTAGGTGACGATGGGTGCAACTGCCTTTAGTACCAATTGTAGAGCAGCTGTGTCCCTCAAGATGTTCACTTTGATCCTTCCCGCCGAATCTCCACCGCTAGCAGAAAGTTTCGGGATATAGGAGTCTGTGGAAGAGAGAAAGATCAGAAGCTGGAACATGAATATTCATTACAGGCTTATGAGGTTTAGGAGGAGGTGGTTTGGGCTTGTGGAGGTGGATTGGTACACTTTTCTATGGAATGCCCATACACTTTGCAGTAAAGTGAGTAGTTTCACATCACCATTACTCATTTTAACACGGTCGGACCACGACGATTTACTAGGACATGTGTCTTGTGACGATCGTGAATTAGACTGTAGGTGTCAGCCAGCTGCACACACTTAGTAAGGTTGGTCTCTCCTTTGTCTGAAAGGTAAAGAGGTATATGAGTAGGAACACGACGGAGGAATTATTCCATCAAGATGAGGTTGAGGAGATCAACAAAGGTGGTGATTTGAGTCGATTCCAGCCACTTCTTTAGATATCTTTTCTTATTTGGGGCGAATAGTAAGCAGGTGGTGCATTAGTTTTTATATAACCCCTAAATCTACATCAATAGCTCTCAATTTATAAAAGATAGACATCAAGTACTGCCTGTTTCAACACATGGTTGTCAGTCTCTGTTGCCAGAGAACTGAGCTTCAAGGCAGCTCTACCTGTTAAATCGGATCGGAGAAGTATTGATCACTGATCCTGAGGCCAGTTGAATTTGTTAGCTAAAGCCTAAAATGAGGTGAAGAATGCATCTACATCAGTTTCTATAAAAGGTGGAATTAACTTAAAAGCATGAGACTCATTGAAACGTACCGGGAGGTTACCTTCTGCTTCCTGGCGCTGAGTGCCGTGGCCGGTTTCAAGGTCGAGTTCCAGTGCAGCTCGTTGTTCCATGAGTTGAAGTTGTTCCCTCTCATGTTCACGTTGGCAGTAAAATTGTTCCTTCTGGTGGGCAGCTTGCTCTTGCTGACGTTGAAGCTCTAGGCTGGCTAGTTCGAGCTTCAACTTCACTACTGATAGGGCGGTCTTATCAGCAATTAGATGTTGTTCGTGCGCCACCGATGTGATCCTGTCATTGTCAACCAATTTGTCCAAATTCAGATTATGGAAATCAGTTTCAGTGGCTCCATGAGGAGGAGTGATATGATACTCGGTAGTGAGAGTCAGCAGTTCTGTTTTGGTAGCGCAAATGAGGGTACCCACTTCATCCTCTGGGTTGTGACGGAATGCTGCTAATCTGAACATAGTGAATGAATTCGAAGACAAGTAAAATATCGAGAATGTCCTTCTGCAAGTGAAGGAATGTATAAGTTATTAAACTGACAGGACGACGTGGCAAGACTAGCAACTTGAAAACTATCCTGCGTGATTTATTATAAAGTAAGGGTACATCAGAATTAAATGGATAATGATTGAATCAGGAACCGTGAAACAAAATGTTTCGAGTAGTACAAAGGAATGTAGGGATTTCTATACCTGGTACTCTATAAATTATGAGGATAAAGGCAAGAGGTGTCCTACTAAGACTAGGTAATACTTACAGAGTTAGCATTCTTTGTGCTCTGGAAATGAATGGTAAACTCCCTGCCTGTGTATGTAATTACTATCTTTGACTGAAAGCGTAGAGGTGCGGAGTGTCAATAGAAGAGAACTGCTGTACGTGTCCCAAATGTAGAGTGAAAGTCCTGGATGCGAAAGGAACATTTGAAATATCATGACCATATTACATGATGATGTGGCTTACCATATCATGTAATCTGAGTCCAGTAATTCTTCCTACGTTCAGAATGCAAAGATTGGGTATAATAGCCCGGAGACAGACCAAAGTACCAGAATACCCGAGGGGGGGGGGGGGTGATCTGTCAATGAGAAATTCTTCTGCAGGGACGAGTATAAGGAGGGAAACAACGGATATAGCCAAGATTATTAGACAATTAACCATTACGAGTATGAATTGGCGCATAAAACACCTACGTAATCTAAAGTCAATCTAACAGTCACAAATTGCTACAGCTGAAATGTATGAAGTGTTAGTCACCAAAAAACACTTCAAAAAAGTTCTGAAAACAGACATGTGTTAAAGCCAAGTACCACTAACACAACTTTAAGTAAAGGATCTAGGAGCATTACTTCTTAGGACAGGCCACCACCTTAATGTGACGTGATCTTAATGGAGCAGCACTATCCTGGCAGGTGTTGTGCCAAACGAAAATTAATGAAAACGAAAAGAGAAAACTAAATTAAATATATCTGCTGGTACCTTTAGGGTGTGGAAGCTGCGGGCAAAGAACAAGAGAATTAGAACAAAGAATAAGAACCTTATAATATTTAGTACAACAAAAAATTACTTTAATTTTACACAGAATGATAAGTAACATTTAAAGAAAACAAAACCCCTTAACCACTTGGCTTAAACACAATCAAAAGAAAAAATATACATATGTGAATTTACGTTAATAACAAAGGTGAAGGTAATACTTTATACAAAGAGCTATGAGCGTCTACCATCACCTGTAGGCGAGGATAGATGCGGGAGCAATGAGCACTAGAAGGGTAATCTGCTGTGCTGGACGCTTGCAAGTCTTTTTATACGGCATGTCTAAATATTGGATATATTGGCGCGAATCGGAGTCTTAACGAGGAACTTTTTTTTTTTTTTTTATTTATAAAAGTACAATATACACAATAAAAAGATACAAAGCATGACAAAGTACACAGTATAGAACCCAAAGAACTCTTAAGACAACAAACATTATACAGAACAAATGCAAGAGCATAAAGACTTTCTCCTATTTTTTTTTTTTTTTTTTTTTTTTTTTTTTTTTTTTTTGTACAAGAATACAACATAAAAAAGAAATCCAATCATGCATAACACAAGATCCACATGAGTAACACAGAGAACACAAAGGCTCACACAGAGCAGCTACACATAATAAGCCAGCGGCATAAAAAAAAAAAAAATAATAAATTAAAATAACACAAGGGAAAAAATACATGAAGCATGACGGATAAAAGTACCCAAAAGGGCCACACACACAAGGCAGAAGCCCACATAACCAGGAGCACAGCACCGGAGCACGCAGGAACCGGTGGAACAAACGAAAAGATACATACACATACACACCACAAAAAACGCCCACACAAATAAACAAACACACAAAAAAAAAAACAGCGGAACACGCAGGATCCGGCAAAGGAACACAAACACACACAACAAGGACACACACACAAGGAGCAACACAAAAGCACAGCGCAGGCAAACACACACAACGCACCGCCGAGGAAGCCCTCAGGGGGCAGGGGGAATACCCACAACCCAAACGCCCAAATGACCCAAGAAGCCCTCCCCCCAAATCCATCAACACCACACCAAAACACTAATCAAACCCCCGACCCCCCCACCAACCCCAAAGCATCACCCTGAACATACGCGTCAGTGAACCAATCAGCAAACCTCACCGGAAAAGCACGCCGTAACCACCACCATGTGAAACGCAAACGCCCCCGCAGAAAACCCAGAATCCGGCGAACCCCATAGCCCTCCAAACGCCCAACCCACACGCAAAACACATAATCCGCAATCAAGACACTCAGAGTGTTCCGAAGCCGCCCGGAGCCCTGAGGAAACGAAAGAAACAGGAACCGTAAAACATCCCCCTGAAACCCGAGCCCACAGAACACCGCAATCACATCACGCAACCAAGCAACTAAACCCTGTACCCTCTCACAAAAATAAAACACATGTAACTGCGTCTCAACCAATCCACAATGTGCACATGTCGCGGAAGAACGCAACCCAAGCATACACAAACGATCATTCGACGGCAAGGACTCGTGCAGCATCCGAAAGAGAAACTCCCGCTGCTGCGGAGCCAAATGCCGCCCACCCAAGACCGACCAAATCCCCCCCCAATCCCAGCATGGAAACAAACCCTCAACCCGATGGCTCACACGACGAAGGAGAACCCCATAAACCCCCCGACACGACAGGGACAAAAACCCTGGAACACGACAGAGCTTCCGCAGAATCCCAACTGCCCACGAATACACAGCAGGTGTACAAAAGGCGACCTCACACCCAGCCCCTAACTCAAGCAAATAGCTAAACCGAACAGAACAGAAATAAATCCCAAGCGCACCGAGGCCCCCACCCACCCCAAATACTGACGCAACGACACCCAAAACAAAGCCAAAGGCCTTGGTAAAAACATCAGGGATGCCAACACCCCCCTCCTCCACCCGCAAAACCATGGAGGAGCGACGAACCGGATGATACTTCCCACACCACACATACAGATAGACTCTGCACTCCAACCTACGAGCACGCTGCCGATCCAAGGGAAAGCACTGAGCCAAAAACCACACCCTCGAAAGAACTTTGCTAGTAACAACAATCGCCCGCTGATAAACCGTCAATGGACCGCGAGGATAACAAACCAACCGCCACCTCAACCGACGAGACACCGCATCCCAATTGCACTCCAAGGATTGGGCATACGAGCTAAACCAAGTAATTCCGAGAACCCGAAGCGACCTGACCACTGGAAACCACGACCCCGCCCACACCGAACGGGAGGTCCAGCTCCCCAGCCCCATCAGACAGGACTTATGTGGGAACCGACCTGTGAGATTTATATTTATTTAATTTATATGAATTTATATTTACGTTAATTTATAAACTTCGATAGCAATTTGTATAATGATAAGTGGACTGTATTTCTGCAATAATCTCATAATCTCACAAATCGATCCTCTACACATTAGGGGGGTTTATATTAATTAAATTTATATATATGCAGCCAATCAAACTACAGTATTAGACTACATACATTGAAGAGGTTCCTTATCTTATAGTACAGCAGGTTAGTCCACCAGGTATAACTAGGGTGTAGACTCCACATTTTCCCTCTTTGAGGTAGCTTCCATCACCCTGGTAACTGATGCACAAAAGATACTTCCTCGTCTTGACCTGTCAAAAGGGCGCTAGCTGTAAAGCCAGATACCTATATATGACAGGTATATCAGAGAAAATACTGTACATGGAACAATGAAGACCTGGGCTAATTACCTTTAGTTTGAGGCTATCTCGTGCTCTAACCGGGTAACCCTACCCAATGACATTAATGGCCACTAATGATAGATAATGGGTTTCGGAAAGAACACTTAACTTGATTTGTTGACAGCGTGTTGAAGATGGTACACCTTTGGTTTCCATAACACTACGTCCAAGTAAAATTAACAGGAGCCGTATTTGCTCCCGTGTGCCTCTGGTCTAGTATCAACAATGGCAATGTCTAACACTCCATACTATTGACGCTACTGGCCGACATTGTCCAGATATGATAGGAGCCGAATTTGCTCCACGCGTCTCGGAGGTGACAATAACAAATGGCCGCCCCTCCTTCCTCACTGACGCCTGGCCTACATTGTCCAGATGTCAATAAGTGATAGAAGGGTCACATTTACTCTACTTTAATATTGATAATTAAGTTAATTTATATGAGATGTTTTTATGATGGTAAAGTCCAAAGACTAATGTATTTAAGAATAATTCCCACCATAATAGGTGGTGATTTATAATAGTA
>NC_091174.1:22021723-22186723 GCF_040958095.1 Procambarus clarkii
TGTAAGACTGGCCATCCTGTGAGGTGAGGATGTTGGATGAGCTTGTAGCTGGTTTTTGATCTACACTGTGTGGGCCTTCATACAGAATAGGAAGCAGCACATTGTTGTACTCACCTAATTGTGCTTGCGGAGGGTTGAGCTCTGGCTCTTTGGTCCCGCCTCTCAGCCGTCAATCAACAGGTGTATAGGTTCCTGAGCCTATTGGGCTCCATCATATCCTCACTTGAAACTGTATGGAGTCACCCTCCACCACATCACTTCCTAATGCATTCCATTTGTCAACCACTCTGACACTAAAAAAGTTCTTTCTAATATCTATGTGGCTCATTTGGGCACTCAGTTTTCCACTTGTGTCCCCTAGTGCGTGTTCCCCTTGTGTTAAATAACCTGTCTTTATCTGCCCTATCAATTCATTTGAGAATCTTGAATGTGGTTATCATATCCCCACTAACTCGTCTGTCTTCCAGCGAAGTGAGGTTTAATTCCCTTAGTCTCTCCTCATAGCTCATACCTCTCAGCTCGGGTACTAGTCTGGTGGCAAACCTTTGAACCTTTTCCAGTTTAGTTCTTATCCTTGAATAGATATGGACTCCATGCTCGGGCTGCATACTCCAGGACTAGCCTGACATATGTGGTATACAAAACTTCTGAATGATTCCTTAGACAAGTTTTCTGAATGCCGTTCTTATGTTAGCCAGCCTGGCACATGCCGCTGATGTTATCCTCTTGATATGGGCTGCAGGGGACAGGTCTGGCGTGATGTCAACCCTTCAAGTCTTTTTCTCTCTGTCTCTTGAAGAATTTCATCTCCCAGATGATACCTAGTATGTGGCCTCCTGCTCCCTACATCTATCTTCATTACATTACATTTGCTTGGGTTAAACTCTAACAACCATATGGTCGACCATTCCTTCAGCTTGTCTAGGTCTTCTTGAAGCTCAAGCAGTCCTCCTCTGTCTTAATCCTTCTCATAATTTTGGCATCGTCAGCAAACATTGAGAGAAATGAATCTATACCCTCTCGGAGATCATTTACATATATCAGAAAAAAGATAGGACCGAGTACAGATACCTGTGGGACTCCACTGGTGACTTTACGCCAATCTGAGGTCTCATCCCTCACCGTAACTCTCTGCTTCCTATTGCTTAGGTACTCCCTTATCCACTGGGGCACCTAACCAGCTACACCCGCCTGTCTCTCCAGCTTATGTACCAGCCTCTGATACGGAACTGTGTCAAAGGCTTTCCGACAATCCAAGAAAAATGCAGTCCGCCCAGCCCTCTCTTTCTTGCTTAATCTTTGTCACCTGTTCAAGATGTGTATACCTAAGCTTTTAAAAAAATACATTGTTTGAGAGGAGTCTTGTAGAAACTAGTAAGAGTAATTATAACATTATGTTTCCATGATTTAGTGCTTACCTCTTGTGAAAATTGTGAAGTTGTTTAGTTAGAATTGACTTTTTTTTGTATTGAGGCAGGTATTTTCTTCCTTGATTCCATGTATGCCTAACCATCCTGTGAGATGGGAGTATTAGATGAACTTATAGCTATTTTTTTTTATCTACATTGTGTAATTTTCCATATAGAATAGGGTAGCAGCACATTGTTGTGTATACCTAAGTTTCTTAATAAAAAAAAAAATCAGTAATAAAGATGTCAAATTATCCGTATTATCCTTATTAAATATTGTTAACCAAGGACCATTAAGGTCTCATGTTGATATGAAATAGTCATATTTCTTTTGAATCATTCATTAACTTGTGCATTATGTCTTTATTTTTTTACTTCTTTGGATACACAGTACAGTACAAAACGATTGAGTAAAAATAAACCTGTAATATTTTCTTTCATAATATTTTTTATTTAAATAACTGCATCAATATTATTTCCAGGTTTGATATCCCCAGAGTCAAACTTAATCTGTGTAAACACTATGCAAATAAAGGGACCTAGTCTATGGAACTCACTCCCTAATGAGTTGAAAAGCTGTCCAACTTTTGCCTCATTCAAAAACAAAAACAAAGAGTACCTAATTTCAACTTCATAGTTTCCTATCTTGTGCTTTATTCAAAATTCTATATTTGCCTCATTTTTATTCCTATATTTGCTTTCCTATATTTAACTATATTTATTCTATATTTGCGTCATTGAAAAACAGAACCAAAAAATGCCTAATTTCATCTTCATAGTTTCCTAACTTGTGCTTTAAAATTGCACTGTATTTAGTGCTATCCAATCCCCCAATTTTTATGTTCGTAATCCAAACAACTTTACTATTGCGATCATTGATTTCTTATATGTGCTATCAAAATGCTGTATCGTGCCTAGTAATCATTGTTAAATTACAAATCAAGCTGTCAATGCAATCAATCACAGCTACTGATGTACTTTAATATACCTACTAATCTTTCTCATCTCATATTTTCTTGCCATGTACCTGTTACCATTTATTAATTTTGCTAGAATTTACCTACATAAAATTATCTGTTAGGTTAAGGACCTGCCTGAAACGCTGCGCGTACTAGTGGCTTTACAAAAATGTAAGGACTATGCTATGTATCCTCACAAACCCAATGTACCTTCTTTATATATATATATATATATATATATATATATATATATATATATATATATATATATATATATATATATAAGTAAATTACTTATTGTTACACAGCCAAACTGTGTAACAGAAAGAGGTTTTGAACCCCCACTTCCCCCTCCTTTTAACAGGTCATAATAGTCCATACAGTCATAATTATAGGTTTAAGTATTCAATGAGAGATTTTTTGAAGCTTTTACCCTTCTTACCTAACATCATTTGTGGAGTGGGGCATTTGGTGATAGTAAATGCTCCCACCAGTCACCTTCTCTCATATTTCATGTTCACTAGTGTTTATTTACTTAATAACTACCGGTATAATATCTTGCTATTATAAAACTAATTCTAATATCATAAAAGACATATTAACTTCAAGTTTCAAGCAGAGAATGCATATATAACTAACACGAAGGACTTTACGAGATTCACCAGCTATAATCTTTTGTTTATATTAAAATCTTAAAATCGATCCTCTGTGTTATGTAGTAGAGAAACATTGAGTTATATCCAGTTTACGTAAAGCTGGTCGACAGCACACTTAGCTGACGGAGCAAACTTACAAAGGTTTTCCTTCTTAGGGTGGCTACCTGAATACCGACGTAGCCGCTACGAAGGCGCTAAGAATAAAAACATTCGTAGCTAAGAAGAAAAACATTCGTAAGTACCTTCGTGAATCTGGACCCAGATTAATATTTGCAACTTGCTTGGGCTAGCTAGCTTTAGGGCGCCTAACAGTTGGGTGGGCAGCGCTTTGTATTCGTAGTCCTGAGGTTCCGGGTTCCATCCCTGTGAAGGCGGAAACAAATGGGCATAATGTTTCTTTTACCCTGATGCCCCTGTTACCTAGCAGTAAATAGGTACCTGGGAGTAAGACAGCTGCTACGGGCTGCGTCCTGGGGGTGGAGGCCTGGTCGAGGACGGGGCCGCGGGGACACTAAGCCCCGAAATCATCTCAAGATAGCTAGAGCATGAGAACTTTAGTCACACCAACCTCTTTTCAAGGACAGCAAGGAAAGAGCTACGTTATCGTAACTTATTCAAGCTTCGCAACACTTACTGAAATGTTTAATCATTCATCATTGTCATCAAAATCACAAAAATAAATATTATAACATATATAACTAAACCAAAAGGTCTACCTTAATGTCAATTTTCCATAGCCTCATCCGGCTTGCATCCTGGTTGCCTCGTGTAAAATTTATACGCAATTTCACTCGCTTTTTTTACACAGTAAATAAGTCTAAAGCAATATATCAATTTAAGGGACATAAATTTAATGACACTGATAGTAAATAATAATTGCAACAGTGACATAAGAGTCAATACTACAATTCAAAAACACACCTTAGTCCCTACAATGCTCCATTGTAGGGACTGGACAAACAAATGTTATATATAAATGAGTCATTTTCCTAAACATATAAATATGCGTTCATTGCGTCATTCATGGCTCATCACTTCTTAATCTAATCCCAAAAATTGGTTATAAGTCTATACATAAACTGTAAATCCCTTCGAAGCCCTAATTTTCGTGATTTACACACAAACTGTAAAATCTGATAAGGCAAAATCCACCACTGACATCCTCAATAGTTTAGGCTATTTGCTACCTGTTATTCTGCTTAAATGTTTACAAAATATAGGCTTGAGGGTGTCTACAGAATCGTCTAATTAAGCTGTGGATAAGTAAACTTCTTTTATCCATCCAAATCAAATGTAGCTTCACCAGACTAAACAAAAATCTAATTTATTCTAAAAGTTAATTTCTTAGCTCTCCCGTCTGGCTGGTGCCCTCTGGCATCTCCTCGGGTCAGTCACTGTCCATCCTTAGAAGTAGCAACATACAGCTCTTCAGGTTGCTGTTTGCCAGCTAACATCTCCTCAGATCATTGACTTCCAAGCCCTGGAACACTGGAACACGTAAAAACTGCCTTACTTCCATTTATTTTAGCTCACAGTCTCCACGTCTATGTGGTCACTCGGAATTCTAAGTTTGCCCCTTGAATCACTGAAAATGTCTGATACTGCATTAACCCGTCCTCGATTCAAGTCCATTCCATCCAGCGGTCGACCCTCAGCCCGTCCTCCAAACACCCAAAAGTGATTCTATGCACCCGCCAAACCCCCTGTTTATGAATAAAAAACGGTTTACACACGACTCACAACTGAGTCGAACACTTCCGGAACAAGTGCGTCACTGACGAATTTTATTCGAACTACAACGCTATAAATGCTTCACCCACGTGAAGCTCTCTACAAATGCAAATAATCGCCAATAGAACCTAAATACCTAAACTAACCTGACTTATGCTTATATATGCACAATATGCTAACATATTATAATATTAATTTATATATGAGAAAATTCCTGTTTGAATGAACAGCATGTACAAATTTATGAATGCGTCTGTGGGGTCGACCGCTGGATGTAATGGAAATGAGTCGAGGACGGGTTGTCAACCCTACAGACGCATTCATAAATTTTTACATGCTGTTCATTCAAAATCAATTTTCTAAAAAATAAATTAATATTATAGTATATTAGCATATTGTGCATATATAGACTTAGGTTAGGTTAGGTGTTTAAGTTCTGTAGGCAATTATTTGTATTTGTAGTACGTGTGTGAAGCATTTACAGCGTTGTGGTTCGAACAAAATTCGACAGTGAAGCACTTGTTCTGGAAGTGTTCGAAAGTCAGCAGTTGTGAGTCGTGTGTAAATCATTTTCACTCATAAACAGGGGGGTTGGCGGGTGCATGGAATGGTCTTTGGCCTTTGTTTATGAGGACGGGATGACTGCATATAAGCCCTTACCGGGCCGCCTGAGCCTTCAAACACTGGCTCCCCCCCCCCAAACTGCTGTTATACCTGCGCCGGTCTTCACACGATTGCAGTTGGTATCAGAAAACCGATACAACTTACTAATATTCAATACAATATGTAAATAATATTGCTGCTGTTTGTAATAACAACTTAACCCTTGAAATAGTGTTATAACCACTTATAGAGGTTGTGGCACAGTGGAATTTTCCTAGGAAGAAAACGGGATATCATTGCCACGTTGCTGTTCATCAGCTAATTCTGTTGGATTGTTGTTTCGTTGGACTGTAAACATCATAAAAACATTTCCCTTGAATCAACTTAATTATCAGTACCAAAATCGAGTAAATCAACCACTGGCCTCTAACCACTTTTGACACCTGGACAAGAGAGCCAGGAGGCGTGAGAGAGGGCCACAGAGAGAGCCGGCCATTAATTTTAACATCAGTCGCTGGGGTAAATCTAGCTCCGCCACACCCACAAAGGGTATCGATTGGCATGTTCATCCGTCTTCACACTGGTTGTCAAGTTTATAACATCAATCAGATAAGGCCTCCCCATTTTAGTCAATAACATATGTAGTTTAATAGTGTAGTGAATGTCAAATAACCAATAATTTATATTGTTGACTACAAATAAACCATAACCCCCCCCCCCCCAGAATGTGCAAAAAAGCGATTTGTGAGACTTTTAAACCATACAGTCCACTTTAAACCTCATACAGATTGCTATCGAAATAAATATAAATTAATGTAAAATAAATTGACGTAAAATATAAATTAATAAAGAAATTAATATAGATATAATAAATATAAATTACTATAGAAATTAATATAAATTTAATAAATATAAATCTCACAGATCAATTCTCAACAATTGGCTCTAACTCTTGGCCCCTAAATTCTGCTATAATAAATACTGGTCAGTTAACACAACCACTTCACTGCTGAATATTACTATAACTCTGAAGGGCCGGTTCTCATACAGTCGCCCAGGGTCATAACCACTGCCCCTACCTACTGCTGCACAAATAACACTGTCTCCTAATAACTGGACCAACTTCCTGTTGCCAAAGGACAACTTTGGTCCTACCATTCTCTCAAAGTTCATGTAAAGGCACTACATACCCGCCCTTACCTTCAGGAATACCTAGAGACCAATCCGTCAGTGTGTGTAGCTCCTGGGTCCGCCTGCTTGCTGGTGGTACACACACTCGGCACCTGGCGAGTACCGAGTGTGTGGGTCTTTCCACACACTCCGAATATCCATCTTGACTTTACTTCCAGCCCGTCCTCCAAACGAAGACTCGAAAAGTGATTCCATGCACCCGCCAAACCCCCTGTTTATGCAACCCGTCCTCGACTCAAGTCCATTACATCCAGCAGTCGACACCACAGACGCATTCATAAATTTTTACAAGCTGTTTATTAAAATAAGGAAATTTCTAAAATATAAATTAATTTTATAATATATTAGCATATTGTGCATATATAGGCATAGGTTAGGTTAGGTTAGGTGTTTAGGTTCTGTTGGCGATTATTTGTATTTGTAGTATGTGGGTGAAGCATTTATAGCGTTGTGATTCGAACAAAATTCGTCAGTGAAACACTTGTTCCGGATATGTTCGAACGTCAGCAGTTGTGAGTCGTGTGTAAACCGCTTTTCATTCATAAACAGGGGGTTTGGCGGGTGCATGGAATCACTTTTGGATCTTTGTTTGGAGGACGGGCTGGTTTATGAATAAAAAACGGTTTACACACGACTCACAACTGATTTCGTTCGACCACTTCCGGAACAAGTGCTTCACTGACGAATTTTATTCGAACCACAACGCTGTAAATGCTCAGCCCGTCCTCCAAACAAAGATCCACAAGTGATTCCATGCACCCGCCAAACCCCCTGTTAATGAATGAAAAGTGGTTTACACATGACTCACAACTGTTGACGTTCGAACATATCCGGAACAAGTGCTTCACTGACGAATTTTGTTCGAATCACAACGCTATAAATGCTTCACCCACGTAGTACAAATACAAATAATCGTCAACAAAATCTAAACACCTAACCAAATCTACGCCTATATGCACAATATGCTAATATATCATAATATTAATTTATATTTGAGAAAATTCATGTTTTGAATAAACAGCATGTTAAAATTTATGAATGGGTCTGTAGGGTCGACCACTGAATGGAATGAACTTGAGTCGAAGACGGGTTGCGCGACTGCATCTGTCGACTCTTCAGAAAACACATTGACACCCTTTTGGTGCACTAGCTTGGCACCCTTCCCGGTGTGCCTGTACTCTTGAAGCACGGTCGTTCTTCCTGATCACAAAAAAACTTCTCTCTCAATTTTCTGTTGCATGACCCGAGGAAACCGTTGGGAAATAGGTCAGCTCCTGGGCTCACACTCAATACTGGATACATCCTTAACTTTTTGGGTGTTGGTCCTGCTTAAAAACACCAGTTGACGATATCTGTCCAGCAACAACGGTGCGACAGGTGACAGACGTTCGACCTCTCTGAGTCTCAAGCGCAGAGTGACCTGTCTTGGTCAATCCTCAAGGTTATCTCGTCTACCATCATCATCCTGCTTCGCTCTGATTGGTCTCACAGGCTGTGCAGTCTCAGTTATCATAGCGCCTATTGCTCTGCGATCACTCACGTCTCGGCAGAAAAAGCCCTCGTCTTCCAGAGACTCCTCACCACATAATTAACGTCATTTAACACATTCATAATTTATATACATATTTTCGTCCGTTTAAAACAAACAAGAAGGAACGAATAAACACAATGGGATACCCAGCCACCATCACTGAACGCTGGAACCACAGCCACCATTACTCAGCACCACACTGGGCAGCATACAGTCACCATCAACTATCAACATAATGGGTATCCAGCCATCGTCTCTCAACACCATATTCGGAACTCGGTAATCACCACTCAGTATCATAATGGTTAACCATGAGAAAATCCGTAGGAACCTGGATGAGGGTTCGAACCTATGTTGTGGGTGTTCCCACGCACACGCGCTAGCGACTAGACAGAGACATGAAAAAGATTGCAACCAGATATTCTACTGAGCTCACAACGGATTCCTGAGGTTTCCACTCAAGCCGGACCAGGATTTTTACACAATTCTCCCCCATGCACTCTGGCTCTGTCATCCAGGAATGTTCTACCTCTGACGCTCCGAGAGAAAACGATGAAGAGGTGAAGAGGTGTGTGGGTGGTCGGGAGATGAAGAGGATGTGTGGAGGGGGGGGGAAATGGAGAGGGTGTGTGCGGGGGATGAAGAGGGCGTGTGGGGGGAGATGATGAGGATGTGTGTGGGGGGAAGGGGAGAGATGGGAAGGGTGTGTGGGAGGAGATGAAGAGGGTGTGTGGGAGGAGATGAAGAGGGTGTGTGGGAGGAGATGAAGAGGGTGTGTGGGAGGAGATGAAGAGGGTGTGTGGGAGGAGATGAAGAGGGTGTGTGGGTGTGTGGGGAGATGGGGAGGGTGTGGGGGGAGGGCCTGGAGACAGGTTCGACCTGGGCACTGCTGGGTACTCTTCTAGCATCTAAAGCTGGAGATCAGGTGCATGGGGCTAGCTTTATCCAACCTTTCTTGAGTACTCATTGGTGGTGTAGGACTATCATAGTCATAGTCATGCACATCGTTACTTTTAAGGATCAAACACTATTCCAAATACCATCAACACCTTCCAAGTTAGAAATGGGATTTAATTTTCCATAGAATTTTTACCCTATTTTTCAGGCGATGACAATATCCCAGATTACAAACAGCATAAGCAAAATGTTGTTTTAAACAACTGATGTAAAATAACGTTGTGGATAATTTCTGTGTTTACCGGGTTTACAAGTTAAGAGAGGGAGAGAAAGAGAGAGAGAGAGAAAGGGAGAGAGAGGGAGAGAGAGAGAGAGAGAGAAGGAGAGAGAGAGAGAGAGAGAGAGAGAGAGAGAGAGAGAGAGAGAGAGAGAGAGAGAGAGAAAGGGTATGGGAAAGGAAAGAGGCAAAAGAGAGTAATGAGAGGGGAGGAGAGTAAGGAGAGGGATATGATGGGAATTTTAGGGGAGAAAAAAGGAGGAAGCGATGTGAAAAGTAGAAAGGGTAGGAGGCGGAGGGAGAGTAGGGACAGGGGAAGGGGAAGGAGAGGGCTGGAGAGGGGGTAGGAGGGAAAGGAGGAGAGGAGAGGGGGCGATACAGGAATTAAGGAGGAGAAGAGAAGGGCGATACGGGAATTAAGGGGTAGAGGTTAGAGTGAGGGATGAGAGGGAGATTGGGAGAGAGGACAGAGAACACAGCTGAGTACTTCATGTATTGCACTCAACATAATACAGAGTGCAGTCATGAGGGTGGCTATTGAAGCCCCAGAATACACAAGAATCACTAGCATGAGAGAATGCCTGAGCTTCCCACTGAACTACAGAACATGATGCAAGACAACATCAATTTATCAGTATATACATTAAACGTCATAATAAACCCGACATCCAAAGCATGACTCAGAGACAAACAATATTCTTCCCTTGTCGGGAAACCGACCCACACAACCACACACACACACAAATAACACAGTCTCCCCTAGTCTGTATTCCCTTCAGGATGGAAAATGGGAGACTCTGTGACGTCATGGAAGTCATCGTATTTTTACATTATGAAACATTGTTAATAGACTAGTTTAGTCTCTAAAGTTAACAAAAAAGTAATCAATAAGACTGAATATAATTATTTACACAGTATTGTAGCTAGGTTCCCTTGTTAATGTAAAATTACTTTGAGAGAGGAACCAGCTTAAGGGCGTTGGCCCGAGTCGAGGGAAGACATAACTTTATTTTATTAAAGTCAATTTGAAAAAGAGAGATTAGCTGCCTGGAATTTCCCCACATCCCTCATTACAACAGTGAGTGGTGGAAGCAGACCCGTTCATTCTTTTTATGATATATAGTCAAGTAAAAGTGTCTTCAACCTCATCAAACTATATATATATCTTAAATATGCAATCTTCCTGTCTCTAATAACCAATTTTATATGAACCGGAACTCAGGTTCATGCTGCACACGTTGTGTATGAGAGCCAATTCGACAGTATGGCGTCTGTAAAGGGTAGAGGCTGGAAAGTTTATTTTAGAACATGATCAATTAATAGCACGATGAGAATCCCTAATATGACAGAAGAGAACACTGTTCACTTCTGTCATGACGGAAGAGAACATCATGACTGCAAACTTAATAATACTTTTGTGTTCTCTTCGTCTGTCATTAAGAGCATGACTCGTGTCATGGAAGCATTGGAGTGAACACGAGAGACAGGAAATAGAACAAACATCAGCAGCATTGGAAACGAGACGAGCAGTGAGGACCAGACTGCCACTAAGTGTGTTGGTTTCTAGAAAGGTGAGTTTTATATCAAGAGGACAAAAGGTATTAGAGAGATTTTAGTTCCAATATAACTGTAATGCCCAACTCAGTGTTTGCAGTGTTGGTAACCGGTTTAGAGAAAGGAAAGTTTAATTAGCTTGAGAATATGTAGTCTTGAATTGAAAAGTTTTCTGCAAGATAAACAGCAAGACCTTCATAATAGCAATTATAAATAACCTACTTGTTGTACATAATGAACAACCTACTCACTGTACATAATACTGTACATAATACGTAATACAGCGAGGCTAGTACAATATCGTGGGGCCGGTGGCTGACTGGCAACCCGTTCTCGCAAATTTAATAAGTCAATATTGACTTATTAAATATGTGCATAGGTGACATACTTAACATAATAGATACCCTTAAAAAGATTCATAGAAAACACCGACCTTACCTAACCTTGTTAGTATCTTAAGATAAGCATCTTATTGCTTCGTAATTACAATTATTACCTAACCTATAATAGGTATAGGTTAAGTAATAATTGTAATTAAGAAGCAATAAGATGCTTATCTTAAGATACTAACAAGGTTAGGTAAGGTCGGTGTTTTCTATGAATCTTTTTAAGGGTATCTATTATGTTTAGTATATCACCTATGCACGCAGTTAATAAGTCAATATTGACTTTACGAATTTGCGAGAACGGGTTGCTGACTGGACAGCACGCTGGACGCGTGATCCTGTGGTCCCGGGTTCGATTCCCGGCGCCGGCGAGAAACAATGGGCAGAGTTTCTTACACCCTGATGCTCCTGTTACTTAGAAGTAAATAGGTACCTGGGAGATAGTCAGCTATCACGGGCTGCTTTCTGGGGTGTGTGTGTGCGGTGTGGAAAAAAAAATAGTAGTAACAGTTGAGAGGCGGGCCGAAAGAGCAAAGCTAAATCCCCGCATGCACAACTAGGTGATTTCAAGTAGGTGATTACAGTTCAGAATATCTTTTTGTATGAATGTCGTCTGATTCAAATATAACATATTGTACATAGACATAGCGGCCTAATTATAATTCAATAAAAAAATGAACTAGACCATCTCTGACACAAGGTATCCTTGATATCCCCCATCAATAGTTGATGGTTGTTAAGACTATACGGCTCCATACGTTGGTATATGAGAATTGTGAAATTACTCTTTTTCAAATGCCTGCAAACATAATATATAATTTACTTAAATCTGATGCCTCTATATATGGGCAGAACCAAACGTCCAGTAGACCGGAGTAAGAGTAATTGCCTGGATCAGGTCAGGCTTCGGGTACCTGTGGCAGGTGATCCTTCAACCTCTCAATTCCTGTGGCAGGTGATCCTTCAACCTCTCAATTCCTGTGGCAGGTGATCCTTCAACCTCTCAATTCCTGTGGCAGGTGATCCTTCAACCTCTTAATTCCTGTGGCAGGTGATCCTTTAACCTCTCAATTCCTGTGGCAGGTGATCCTTTAACCTCTCAATTCCTGTGGCAGGTGATCCTTCAACCTCTCAATTCCTGTGGCAGGTGGCTGTGACCTCCCAATTCCTGTGGCAGGTGGCTGTGACCTCCCAATTCCTGTGGCAGGTGGCTGTGACCTCCCAATTCCTGTGGCAGGTGGCCGTGACCTCCCAATTCCTGTGGCAGGTGGCTGTGACCTCCCAATTCCTGTGGCAGGTGGCTGTGACCTCCCAATTCCTGTGGCAGGTGGCTGTGACCTCCCAATTCCTGTGGCAGGTGGCTGTGACCTCCCAATTCCTGTGGCAGGTGGCTGTGACCTCCCAATTCCTGTGGCAGGTGGCCGTGACCTCCCAATTCCTGTGGCAGGTGGTACTGTGAACTCCCTATTCCTGTGGCAGGTGGCCGTGACCTCCCAATTCCTGTGGCAGGTGGTACTGTGAACTCCCTATTCCTGTGGCAGGTGGCCGTGACCTCCCAATTCCTGTGGCAGGTGGTACTGTGAACTCCCTATTCCTGTGGCAGGTGGGACTATGACCTCCGAATTCCTGTGGCAGGTGGGACTATGACCTCCCTATTGCTGTGGCAGGTGGGACTATGACCTCCCTATTGCTGTGGCAGGTGGGACTGTGAACTCCCTATTCCTGTGGCAGGTGGGACTATGACCTCCCAATTCCTGTGGCAGATGGGACTATGACCTCCCTATTCCTGTGGCAGGTGGGACTATGACCTCCCAATTCCTGTAGCAGATGGGACTATGACCTCCCTATTGCTGTGGCGGGTGGTACTGTGACCTCCCTATTGCTGTGGCAGGTGGTACTGTGACCTCCTAATTCCTGTGGCAGATGGGACTATGACCTTCCTATTCCTGTGGCCGGTGGTACTGTGACCTCCCTATTCCTGTCGCAGGTGATACTGTGACCTCCCAATTCCTGTGGCAGGTGGTACTGTGACCTCCAAATTCCTGTGGCAGGTGGCTGTCAATAGGTGACCTCCCTACTCCATGAGGACATTAACTGGGTCATGAGCTCTCAGCGTATATTACTGAATGTCCAATCATTAGCCTCTACAGACCTGCCGGCATGTGGTACTTGGAGCCTTGTAATTACTGCATCCACTCCCGTTTTACCCCCGTCCCATCCCAAACCTTTAATACTGATCCCTTCCAAGTGCAATATAGCCGTAATGGCTTGGTGCTTTCTCATGATAGTTTCCTTCCCTTTTCTAGTCAGTACCACATTACGATTAGCTATATTATATAGGGATTTTTATGTCATTTAGCTAAATATTGATGCAAACTATATAAGTCTACATATATAGCCCATCCAACAGCAATGATCACTACGCCCGAGACCCAGACACCATCATTTACTGCCGTAGTTTTTTTTTTTTAAAGAATTATACAAGGTATAGCAGAATACACACTACATAAACAGAAAGACAAACACAGGTACAGAATAACACAGAACATCACCAGAACCTAGAAACGCCAGGTACTGAGGTAAACTACAAAACAAACATGAAAAATGGACATACAGCAATTACATGGACATGGAAAAGGCCTCCGAAATCATTGACAGAGGTAAAAATTCATAGCTACAGGAAACAATATAAAAAAACAGCGAAATACATAAACAGTGAAATACAAACAGAAAAACATAAAGAACAGAAATGTAGTACAAATAAGAAAGCAATACACGAGGCCAAGAAAAGAAACACATGCACGTAAGCAACATACACAACCACACCGCCCGCCATCCCAACACAAAACACGGGGTGCGCGCAATGACACGCAACAAATAACACCAAACACCCACAACCGCATACAACCCCACCACAAACACGGATAAAAGGCAAGCACAACAAAACAGGCCACGCATGGGCAAAGAACAACACCCACACCGCCCACACTCACAGACAAGGATACCCTCCCATGCACGCAAGCACCGAGGAATCATCACGCACAACACAGACAGAAACCAAACACATCAATCACTCATACTTCTCCGGGTACTCCTGAGCTGGAAACCGTAAGCAATAAACTTCCCAAAGTAGTTGGTTAACGTCAGGAATCGGACGTCCATAAGGCGCAATAGGCTGAGGCATCAAATTCGGCACATCCGTGACAAAACACTGCACTCGTGGGACCCAGATGGTAGATGGGCACCAGGGAACAAGAGGCACCAGGTCATCACAGTCATATTCCACAGTCGCCTCGGGGCCGACCACCTCGCCGGACGAGAGGACGAAAGGGAAGGGTTTCCTCCTAGGAAGCTTGTCACAGGGCCGCACACCAGGAAACACACTGGACTGCACGGCAGGCCACACACTGTGTGCGGCCCACCCACCAGGGCGCGCACCCCGGTCGACGCCAGACACCGCACCGAGTCCCGCGGAGGGTGGCTCCACAGGGGTACCAGCACTCCCACCATCCGGAACAGGAGCAGAGTCCCCCCGCCGCACATCATTCGACAACACCACGACTGGTCGCGAACACCAGGGGCAACCGCCCACTGAGGGGAGCCACCAGCAGGAGGCACAGCATCCAACACCGAAGGCACCACCGGAGGCAACACAGCCTCGACCACATCGTCATTGTCCATCGCATCACGCTCCTCTGCACACGACCGGTGAGGCGACTTACTCCGAGCCGAGCGACGGCGCTTAAAAAGAGGCAGCAGATCGTAGGAACAGTCACCCCCAGCAAGCGGTGCCCCAGAAGAACCAACGGCAGGCGGCCCCAAAGCCAGGGCAACACTAACATACAGGACAGCAGCCACAACCGCCCGGAGCAAAAAGCCACTACAATGCCCGGATACCAGAAACGGAGAAGGATCAGACCAGCAGGCGGGAGAGCACACTCCAGCACACATGAGGTATCCAGCACGGACGACAGTGCCGGCGCAGGCGAAGAGGCACGAGGGAGCGAGTAATCCGCCGAAGGCGACGAGGTAGCCGAGGTAGAGGGCAGGGGGGAGGGCTCACCCACCACAGCCCCGACAGCCCCGGAACTCCCGGAGACCAGAAACGGAGAATGAGCAGGCTCAGCAGGCGCGAGAGCACACTCCAGCACACTGGAGGCATCCAATACGGACGACAAGGCCGGCGCAGGAGAAGACGGACCGAAGGGTGAGGAGACCACCGAAGGCGACGAGGGAGACGATGCAGATGGCGGGGCAGAGGGGGTGGCAGGGGCAGGGGGCGGGGGAGAGCGTTCACCCACCACAACCCCGGAACCCCCGGGAAGCAGACGATCGTCGGCAGGATAGGCAGGCACCACCCCTACAGCAGCATCCAAGGCTCCCACGGAAGCAACCGGCCGCGGATGCACCTCCGCAACTACCGAACACCCGAAGCAGAAGCCCCCAGGTCCACAGAGCTCACCGGTGGGGCAGACATACCAGGGCCAGATGGAGCGCCAGCCGAAACCACAGCGGGAACCACACCAGGCACCTGGACAGAGCGAATAGGCGCCGAGGAAGCCCCATGCTCAGACAAGCAGGGGAAGTCACCCTCCAAGAAAACCGAAGGAGCCTCAGCACGAGGAGCGTCACATGGCCCTCAGCACCACACCGGAAACAGGTCCACGTCTGGCCCTGATAAAAGACCTGGAGCGAGAGCCCACGATACAAAACCCTGGACGGAATGGGTGTCGTAACCCGCATAACGTGCGTACGAGTGCCCATACGTAACCCTCGCAGCCGGCCCGCACTCAAAGTGTTGAAGCGGTGAACCACCACCACACCTTATCGCGTAAACACCGACTTCAGGTCGTCCATGGGGAAAGCGACCGGCACACCATGAATGCTCACATATTGCATCGCCCTCCAGGGATCCGAAACCTCCACAGACACAGCCGATGCAGGAATAGCAACTGTGCGTGCATCCTTGCGCACCACAAACTCCCGGTACAGCTGTTACGGCCCTATTGGGTCGCAACTGGGGTTCTTCTCTGATGTTATTAGAGTTTGGGTATCCGGCCCCAAGTTAGTAGTGGCTTTCAAGGGGTGTGTTCCGTAATGCAAGAAAATTAAAGGGGAAGGGATACAAATACACTAAATTAAATATATATATTACCACCACCAATAAATATATAAACTGTCACACGGAGGGGTATAAACACTTATGTACATAATGGTCTTCCTCTGAAGACGCGGAATGTTCCACGGTGCTCAACGATGCTTAGCCCTGGTTCTCTTCTTGTGGCCTCACGATGAATCCTTCGATTCTCTAAGCGAGTCTACCCTGGCCACAGGCCAGCCAAATCACAGTCCCACTGGGTGCACCATCGTGGAGGCCTTCAACCACAAATCCAGCCTGTAGCTGGCAGGTTCCAATCAGCTCTGCTATGTAGGCCACTCCACGACCTATACTAGGGTTGCGAGCCCTAGGCAGGAGCCTCGTGTGATTCCACAATTCACTCTCCTCTCTCAACAACACCCCAGTGGCTAGTCTTCTCCACCAGTCAGCCCCGGGTATGACAATTCCTGGTTCTGCCACCTCACAGGCAGGCTAACACAACAGAGTTCATCCGGGAGGGTGACTCACAGCTTCTGCAGCAAACACGTGGAGATACTATGGCTGCCTTGGGTAGACTGATCCACCGTCCGATTCAGCAGTCCCAGGTCGACTCTGTAATCAGACACGTCATCAGTACTGGTTACACTCTAGGGCACCTCACTTACAGGCTTAGACGCAAACGTCCACCTATCCACTCCTTAGATGGCGTTGCTGTCTAAGTATCACCTCACCAGAGGTCAACAGCGGCTATGTCACTAGCTGATTAAGACGGGAAACCAGCCCCTGTGGCCGGTATATCCCGCCCTCGCTAGATGGCGTCGTCCATTTGGAGGGGGTTTCGGGAGCTGACCCACAGATGGCGCGGTCGTCACTGCTCCGTGCTCGGACGCTGGGTTCGGGTCCGTAACAACAGCAGACTCGAGTTGAAGGACACCGCCACCCGAGTAGATGAGAGCTTTTCCAGCCCAAGCAAATCAAGAACGTCCACATGGAGCACATCTATGATCGCAATCTCCACCAGCGGTCAGTTCACAGCCCCAGAAAAGGCTAAGCACGCCGTGGAGAAGGAGTCTTCTTATGTTCTAGTGTCATAATCTTCGAAAAGACGTCACCTTAGCTCTACCGTCAAACGTAGACGATGTCCAGTAACCAATTAAAACCGAACTAGCATGTGCCACAGCATTGAGCAGGCCTGATGTCTCCTTTACCAGGCTCCTTTACAGTCCGTCAACGGGGAAGGTCTGCCTGGTGCTTCCCCATTAGTAGTCTCGTCTATTGGAAACTTAATCAAAGGTGCGACTCAACTGTTCATGAGTAGCGATGGACTATATAGGAATGGAAAGGTCTGTCAACCTTTCTCCATCACCCAGCTTGCTATCACTTGTCAGAAGGAAACGAGACTCGATTTATAGAAAACTTGTGGTGCCGAAATGATCCAAGCGGTCGACGCCTGACATGAGGACAAATGAAGCGCGCGTCAACCAATATATAAGGAGGATATATAGCATTGGACGGCTATTCGTGAAGTCAGACACTGAGTTCCTAGGCCGTTACAGTGATCATATGTGTATATTGACAACACTATTGTCGAGCCTAGTGCAAGGACACGAAGGTCACAGCTGCCACAAATGTGTTCTGTTAGTCATCAGTGAAACTGCTTGAAGACAGAGCATGTTTAAAGGGAGTGTTCTAGCATCAGGTGCACCACAGATTATTGTCAATAATCATTTGAGTGAGTTAATGAGGCGACAATAGTGTTATAGAGCTTTGACAAATTAAATAAGTAATCTATTAACGTCGGAGCTGGTTATAGAACCATCCCTCAGCACTCCAGCTTAGGTAATGAGGGCCCTAGACATTGCCTGCCCATGGGAGAGAGGGGGTATATGGGGTCGCCACCTAGTTGAACCTCTGGGAGTAAACGTTGCCAGACAGCGCTATTAGTGAACTTAAGATTTAAATAAGAAAACATTGGGAATAAAACATTTAAACTTATGAATATTATTAAGAGTATTGAAGTATGTCTATACACATATTCATATGCGTCTTAGAAGATTAGAGGCATTCGAGAATAAATTGTTAAAGATAGGCTGGCCTATATATATATTGATGAATACATTTACATATGCTTGTTTGTGGAATCAATCACAACATTATTACTTGTTAAAAATACCCTAGTGTGATTACAATTTTTATTCTGAGAGAGGTTTGAGTAATGCTTAATAGATTTTACAAAACGATATTCACCATTGATTAATAGGTAGTAATAGGCAGTTGCTTTAATTACTTGTAATTATTTATATCTTGTATTTGCATATTGCTGATGGTACCATATGAAGATATCTTGACCATTGATCAACATTAATGTGGATGTACAGTGGAGTGACGATTACTGTGAGTTCACGACGAGCTGGTACAAGGCGACGAGCGGGTACAAGGCGACGAGCGGGTACAAGGCGACGAGCTGGTACAAGGTGACGAGCTGGTACAAGGTGACGAGCTGGTACAAGGCGACGAGCTGGTACAAGGTGACGAGCGGGTACAAGGCGACGAGCTGGTACAAGATGACGAGCGGGTACAAGGCGACGAGCTGGTACAAGGCGACGAGCTGGTACAAGGCAACGAGTTGGTACAAGGCGACGAGCGGGTACAAGGCGACGAGCTGGTACAAGGCGACGAGCTGGTACAAGGCGACGAGCGGGTACAAGGCGACGAGTGGGTACAAGGCGACGAGTAGATACAAGGCGGGTGCTTATGAAAGCCTAGCAACGGTCTACGGAAAGTGAGAGCGGGTCTCAGCTGCAAGTACCTGCCTTTACACTATGAGATTATTCATTATACCCACTTACTCACTAGTTCCCAGCAACCCTCACTTAGCAGCATAGTTACTCAGCGACAAATTGGGCACCAGCCACCACCTAAACACGTTTTAACAATTTGAACAAAATATTAAAATAATTAAAAACAATTAATTGTGACACCTCTGGCCTCATTCCTTTGAGACAGATTCACTGGTGTGGAAACTTGCAAATTTCACAAAAATATATAAATTTTGCTCAGTGACGGCTGAGTACACTGCACGTGTACTCAACCGCCACTATAATGATCTCTGACAAGTCTCGCATCCCAGGGTGTGTAGTGTGTTATCGTACATCTCTTCCACCTGCACAAATTAGCCATGTGCGCCATCTGTGAGGTGGGACCCATCTCAATAACCACTTGGACTGGACGGTAGAGCGACGGTCTCGCTTCATGCAGGTTCACTCCCTGACCGTCCAAATGGGTGGGCACCATTCCTTCCCCCCGTCCCATTCCAAATATTTATCCTGACCAAGTGTCATATTGTAGTAACGGCTTGCGGTTCTGATAGTTTCCTTCCTTCGACAGCTGACCTGATGTCAGCAGCTCATCGTTTCTCGTTAGCGTGGTGAGATTAGAATGTGTGAAAAGGCCTGCAAAGTATATAGATGTTAAAGCTTTCACTTTTATGTGGTTATGCTGTGAATGAGGCCTCGGATTCAACCAGCTGCCTACAGTGAAACTTCACTAGCGTCTTTTACAGATGAAGCCTGTCCTCATCGGACAGGCTGCATCATTGTTGTGTACTTTGTATTTACACTATATATAGATTGTTGTGTAAAATGATGTACAACGATAGTTCACAACAATATCACTGTTGCGTACTTTGATCATTTGTAGTTATGTTAAGATATATTATTACTGTGCATTATGTGCGTTGTTGTGTGACAAAATGTTGTTGTACAAGCACAACATTCCCCTGTCTAGGCAGTACTGGGAGTCATCACCAGTGGTATAGTTGTGGCGCCTGTTGCAAGTGGCAGAGACCAAGTGGTCATTATGCACCAAAGCCTCGGGGCGGTGGGTGTGCTCGTCTAGCTTGTGTGGCTGGGATACTCTCTCTTAATGTTAAGGAATCGTGTGTAATAGTGGAAATTTTCTTTAATAGATTAGTGTTAGTTACACTGTCAATCAAACCCGTTTTCCCATACTGCTCTCACATCTAACTCCCTTTATATCATCCTAGTTCACTTAATGATTCTTGACATCATCTCAAGAGGAAGCTGCCTCACAGCCGTGCATCTTACAAATTCGATGTATGAATTGACGGCTGAGTAGACAGCCCTCGGGACTCGTAGTCCTAAGGTTCCGGGTTCGATTCCCGTAGGAGGTGGAAACAAATGGGCAAAAATATGCCCATGGGGAAACAAATAGAGTTTCTTTCACCCGGGTGCACCTGTTCGCCTAGCAGTAAATAGGGAGCATGGAGTTAGACAGCTGCTTCCTGGGGATGTGTAACAAAAAGGAGGCCCGGTCGAGGACCGGGCCGAGGGGATGCTAAGCCTCGAAATCCTCTTAAGATAACCTCAAGATAACCCACTGCATTCCTTCTAGTGAGTGTGTCGTACGGGTAACAGGACGCATGGCCAGTTTTGGAGTTTTGAGAAAGCTGCCAAATACGTTTCTATTTCTGGCACATTCTGGCCTCTTCAACATCACATTGTCGAGTTCTGACTCTATTAGTTATGTATATCAGTGTCTCCTCACAGTAACCATCAAAATGTTTCATTACAATAATTACTGTGATGATTGACTTCAACAAGTGATAATTGATCGCTTATACTTTGAAGGAACTCTTACCCATGTTCATACCGTATTACAATTCTCAGATGTGCCGGGTACCCGGGTCGTTTATATAGCAAACGCAGGCACCATATATTAGCTAAACAATATATAAACTGCTATATCTCACTGTGAAAATAGTTTTAGGACTAATTGGAGTAGTCGATTCTGAACATAACAGATGAGTACAGATAATTTATTTCAGGTTCACAATCAGCATTCCTAACTGGCACTTGTACATGACAGCTGAGTGTTGGAGAGCTGAGTGTTGGAGAACTGAGTGTTGGAGAGCTGAGTGTTGGAGAACTGAGTGTTGGAGAGCTGAGTGTTGAGAGCTGAGTGTTGGAGAGCTGAGTGTTGGAGAGCTGAGTGTTGGAGGGCTGAGTGTTGGAGAGCTGAGTGTTGGAGAGCTGAGTGTTGGAGAACTGAGTGTTGGAGAGCTGAGTGTTGGAGAGCTGAGTGTTGGAGAGCTGAGTGTTGGAGAACTGAGTGTCGAGAGCTGAGTGTTGGAGAGCTGAGAGTTGGAGAGATGAGTGTTCGAGAGCTGAGAGTTGGAGAGCTGAGTGTTGGAGAGCTGAGTGTTGGAGGGCTGAGTGTTGGAGAGCTGAGTGATGGAGAGCTGAGTGTTAGAGACCTGAGAGTTGGAGAGCTGAGTGTTGGAGAGCTGAGTGTTGGAGGGCTGAGTGTTGGAGAGCTGAGTGATGGAGAGCTGAGTGTTAGAGACCTGAGAGTTGGAGAGCTGAGTGTTGGAGAACTGAGTGTTGAAGAGCTGAGTGTTGGAGGGCTGAGTGTTAAAGAGTTCAGTGTTGGAGAGCTGAGTGTTGGAGAGCTGAGTGTTGGAGAGCTGAATGTTGGATAGGTGAGTGTTGGAGAGCTGAGAGTTGGAGAGCTGAGTGTTGGAGAGTAGAGAGTTGCAGAGCTGAGTGTTGGAGAACTGAGTATTGAAGAGCTGAGTGTTGGAGAGCTGAGTGTTGGAGAGCTGAGTGCTGGAGAGAAGAGAGTTGCAAAGCTGAGTGTTGGAGAGCAGAGTTGTAGAGCTGAGAGTTGAAAAGCTGAGAGTTGGAGAGCTGAGTGTTGGAGAGCTGAGAGTTGGAGAGCTGAGAGTTGGAGAGCTGAGAGTTGGAGAGTTGAGTGTTGGAGAGTTGGGTGCTGGAGAGCTGAGAGTTAAAGAGTTGAGATGGAGAGCTGAGTGTTGGAGAGTGGAGTGTTGGAGAGCTTAGTTATGGAGAGTTGAGTGTTGGAGAGCTGAGAGTTGCAGAGTTGAGTGATGGAGAGCTGAGAGTTGCTGAGTTGAGTGTTGGAAAGCTGAGTATTAAAGAGCTGAGTGATGGAGAGCTGAGAGTTGGAGAGCTGAGTGTTAAAGAGCTGAGAGATGGAGAGCTGAGAGTTGGAAAGCTGAGAGTTGGAGAGCTGAAAGTTGGAGAGCTGAGAGTTGGAGAGCTGAGTGTTGGAGAGTGGAGTCTTGGAGAGGTTTGTGGTGGAGAGTTGAGTGTTGGAGAGCTGAGAGTTGCAGAGTTGAGTGATGGAGAGCTAAGAGTTGCTGAGTGCTGAGTTGAGTGTTGGAGAGCTGAGTGTAAAAGAGTTGAGTGTTGGAGAGCTGAGTGATGGAGAGCTGAGAGTTGGAGAGCTGAGTGTTAAAGAGCTGAGTGTTGCATAGCTGAGAGTTGGAGAGTTGAGAGTTGGAGAGTTGAGTGTTGGAGAGCTGAATGCTGGAGAGCTGAGAGTTGGAGAGTTGAGATGGAGAGCTGACTGTGTTGGAGAGCAGAAAGTTGCTGAGTTGAGTGTTGGAGAACTGAGTGTTGGAGAGCTGAGAGTTGGAGAGGTGAGTGTTGGGGAGCTGAGAGCTGGAGAGCTGAGAGTTGGAGAGCTGAGTGTTGGAGAGTGGAGTGTTGAAGAGCTTTGTGGTGGAGAGTTGACTGTTGGACAGCTGAGAGTTGCAGAGTTGAGTGATGGAGAGCTGAGTGTTGGAGAGCTGAGTGTTAAAGAGCTGAGAGTTGGAGAGCTGAGTGTTGGAGAGCTGAGTGTTGGAGGGCTGAGTGTTGGAGAGCTGAGTGATGGATAGCTGAGTGTTAGAGAGCTTAGAGTTGGAGAGCTGTATGTTAGAGAGCTGAGTGTTGGAGGGCTGAGTGCTGGAGAGATGAGTGTTGGAAAGCAGAATGTTGCAGAGTTGAGTGTTTGGAGAGCTGAGTGTTGGAGAGCTGAGATTTGGAGAGCTGAGTGTTGGAGAGCTGAGATTTGGAGAGCTGAGTGTTGGAGAGTAGTGAGTTCCAGAGCGGAGTGTTAGAGAGCTGAGTGTTGGAGAGCTGAGTTTTGGAGAGCTGAGTGTTAAAGAGCTGAGAGTTGGAGAGCTGAGTGTTGGAGAGCTGAGTATTGGAGAGCTGAGTGTTGGAGGGCTGAGTGTTGGAGAGCTGAGTGATGGATAGCTGAGTGTTAGAGAGCTGAGAGTTGGAGAGCTGAGTGTTGGAGGGCTGAGTGTTGTAGAGCTGAGTGTAGGAGAGCTGAGTGTTGAAGAGCTGAGTGTTGGAGAGCTGAGTGTTGGAGAGCTGAGAGTTGGAGAGATGAGTGTTAGAGAGTAGTGAGTTGCAGAGCAGAGTGTTAGAGAGCTGAGTGATGGAGAGCTGAGTGTTGCAGAGCTGAGTGTTGGAGAGCTGAGTGTTGTAGAGCAGAGAGTTGTAGAGCTGAATGTTGGAGAGCTGAGTGTTGGAGAGCAGAGAGTTGCAAAGCTGAGTGTAGGAGAGCAGAGTTGTAGAACTGAGAGTTGAAGAGCTGAGAGTTGGAGAGCTGAGTGTTGGAGAGCAGAGTGTTGGAGAGCTGAGAGTTGGAGAGCTGAGTGTTGGAGTGCTGAGTGTTGGAGAGCTGAGTGTTGGAGACCTGAGTGTTGGAGAACTGAGTGTTTAAGAACTGAGTGTTGGAGAGCTGAGTGTTGGAGAGCTGAGTGTTCGAGAGCTAAGAGTTGGAGAGCTGAGTGTTGGAGAGCTGAGTGTTGGAGGGCTGAGTGTTGGAGAGCTGAGTGTTGGAGAGCTGAGAGTTGGAGAGCTGAGTGTTGGAGAGCTGAGTGTTGGACGGATGAGTGTTAGAGCGTTGAGTGTTGGAGAGCTGAGTGTCGAGAGCTGAGTGTTGGAGAGCTGAGAGTTGGAGAGCTCAGTGTTCGTGAGCTGAGAGTTGGAAAGCTGAGTGTTGGAGAACTGAGTGTTAAAGAGCAGAGTGTTGGAGGGCTGAGTGTTGGAAAGCTGAGTGTTGGTGAGCTGAGTGTTGGAGAGCAGAGTGTAAAAGAGTTCAGTGTTGGAGAGCTGAGTGTTGGAGAGCTGAATGTTGGAGAGCTGAGTGTTGGAGAGCTGAGAGTTGGAGAGCTGAGTGTTGGAGAGTAGAGAGTTGCAGAGCTGAGTGTTGGAGAGCTGAGTGCTGGAGAGAAGAGAGTTGCAAAGCTGAGTGTTGGAGAGCAGAGTTGTAGAGCTGAGAGTTGAAGAGCTGAGAGTTGGAGAGATGAGTGTTGGAGAGCTGAGTGTTGGAGAGCTTAGAGTTGGAGAGCTAAGAGTTGGAGAGTTGAGTGTTGGAGAGCTGGGTGCTGGAGAGCTGAGAGTTAAAGAGTTGAGATGGAGAGCTGAGTGTTAGAGAGTGGAGTGTTGGAGAGCTTAGTTATGGAGAGTTGAGTGTTGGAGAGCTGAGAGTTGCAGAGTTGAGTGATGGAGAGCTGAGAGTTGCTGAGTTGAGTGGTGGAAAGCTGAGGATTAAAGAGCTGAGTGATGGAAAGCTGAGAGTTGGAGAGCTGAGTGTTAAAGAGCTGAGAGATGGAGAGCTGAGAGTTGGAAAGCTGAGAGTTGGAGAGCTGAGAGTTGGAGAGCTGAGAGTTGGAGAGCTGAGTGTTGGAGAGTGGAGTCTTGGAGAGCTTTGTTGTGGAGAGTTGAGTGTTGGAGAGCTGAAAGTTGCAGAGTTGAGTGATGGAGAGCTAAGAGTTGCTGAGTGCTGAGTTGAGTGTTGGAGAGCTGAGTGTAAAAGAGTTGAGTGTTGGAGAGCTGAGTGATGGAGAGCTGAGAGTTGGAGAGCTGAGTGTTAAAGAGCTGAGTGTTGCAGAGCTGAGAGTTGGTGAGTTGAGAGTTGGAGAGTTGAGTGTTGGAGAGCTGAGTGCTGGAGAGCTGAGAGTTGGAGAGTTGAGATGGAGAGCTGACTGTGTTGGAGAGCAGAAAGTTGCTGAGTTGAGTGTTGGAGAACTGAGTGTTGGAGAGCTGAGAGTTGGAGAGGTGAGTGTTGGGGAGCTGAGAGCTGGAGAGCTGAGAGTTGGAGGGCTGAGTGTTGGAGAGCTGAGTGATGGATAGCTGAGTGTTAGAGAGCTGAGAGTTGCAGAGCTGTATGTTAGAGAGCTGAGTGTTGGAGGGCTGAGTGCTGGAGAGCTGAGTGTTGGAAAGCAGAATGTTGCAGAGTTGAGTGTTTGGAGAGCTGAGTGTTGGAGAGCTGAGATTTGGAGAGCTGAGTGTTGGAGAGTAGTGAGTTGCAGAGCGGAGTGTTAGAGAGCTGAGTGTTGGAGAGCTGAGTGTTGGAGAGCTGAGTATTAAAGAGCTGAGAGTTGGAGAGCTGAGTGTTGGAGGGCTGAGTGTTGGAGAGCTGAGTGATGGATAGCTGAGTGTTAGAGAGCTGAGAGTTGGAGAGCTGAGTGTTAGAGAGCTGAGTGTTGGAGGGCTGAGTGTTGTAGAGCTGAGTGTAGGAGAGCTGAGTGTTGAAGAGCTGAGTGTTGGAGAGCTGAGTGTTGGAGAGCTGAGAGTTGGAAAGCTGAGTGTTGGAGAGTAGTGAGTTGCAGAGCAGAGTGTTAGAGAGCTGAGTGATGGAGAGCTGAGTGTTGCAGAGCTGAGTGTTGGAGAGCTGAGTGTTGTAGAGCAGAGAGTTGTAGAGCTGAATGTTGGAGAGCTGAGTGTTGGAGAGCAGAGAGTTGCAAAGCTGAGTGTAGGAGAGCAGAGTTGTAGAACTGAGAGTTGAAGAGCTGAGAGTTGGAAAGCTGAGTGTTGGAGAGCAGAGTTTTGGAGAGCTGAGAGTTGGAGAGCTGAGTGTTGGAGAGCTGAGTGATGGAGAACTGAGTGTTGGAGAGTGGAGTGTTGGAGAGCTGAGTGTTGGAGAGCTGAGTGTTGGAGAGTGGAGTGTTGGAGAGCTGAGAGTTGGAGAGCTGAGTGTTGGAGAGTTGAGCGATAAAGAGCTGAGTGTTGGAGAGCTGAGTGTTGGAGAGCTGAGTGTTAGAGAGCTGAGTGATGGAGAGCTGAGAGTTGGAGAGCTGAGTGTTAAAGAGCTGAGTGTTGGAGAGCTGAGAGTTAGAAAGCTGAGAGTTGGATAGCTGAGAGTTGGAGAGCTGAGAGTTGAAGAGCTAAGTGTTGTAGAGTGGAATGTTGGAGAGCTTTGTGGTGAAGAATTGAGTGATGGAGAGCTGAGAGTTGCCGAGTTGAGTGTTGGAGATCTGAGTGTTCAAGAGCTGAGTGTTGGAGAGCTGAGTGATGGAGAGCTGAGTGATGGAAAGCTGAGAGTTGGAGAGCTGAGTGTTAAAGAGCTGAGTGTAGGAGAGCTGTGAGTTGGAGAGTTGAGTGTTGGAGAGCTGAGTGCTGGAGAGCTGAGAGTGGGAGAGTTGAGATGGAGAGCTGACTGTGTTGGAGAGCAGAGTTGCTAAGTTGAGTGTTGGAGAGCTGAGTGTTGGAGAGCTGAGAGTTGGAGAGCTGAGAGTTGGAGAGCTGAGTGTTGGAGAGCTGAGTATTGGGGAGATGAGTGCTGGAGAGCTGAGAGTTGGAGAGTTGAGATGGAGAGCTGACTGTAATGGAGAGCAGAGAGTTGCTGAGTTGAGTGTTAGAGAGCTGTGTGTTAAAGAGCTGAGTGTTGGAGAGCTGAGAGTTGAAGAGCTGAGTGTTGGAGAGCTGAGTGTTGTAGAGCTGAGTGTTAGAAAGCTGAGAGTTGGAGAGCTGAGTGTTAAAGAGCTGAGTGTTGGAGAGCTGAGAGTTGGAGAGCTGAGTGTTGGAGAGCTGAGTGTTCGAGAGCTGAGAGTTGGAGAGCCGAGAGTTGGAGAGCTGAGTGCTGCAGAGCTGAGTGTTGGAGAACTGAGAGTGGGAGAGCTGAGTGTTTGAGAGCTGAGAGTTGGAGAGCTGAGTGTTAAAGAGCTGAGTGTTGTAGAGCTGAATGGTGGAGAGTTGAGTGTTAGAGAGTAGAGTGTTGGAGAGCTGAGTGTTGGAGAACTGAGATAGGGAGAGCTGAGTGGGGGAAAGTTGAGTGTTGGAGAGCTGAATGTTGGAGAGCTGAGAGTTGGAGAGCTGAGTGTTGGAGAGATGAGTGTTGGAGAGCTGAGAGTTGGAGAGGTGAGTGTTAAAGAGCGGAGTGATGGAGAGCTGAGTGTTAAAGAGCTGAGTGTTGTAGAGCTGAGCGTTAGAAAGCTGAGAGCTGGAGAGCTGAGTGTTAAAGAGCTAAGTGTTGGAGAGCTGAGAGTTGGAGAGCTGAGAGTTTGAGTGTTGAGTGTTGTAGAGCTAAGAGTTGAAGAACTGAGTGATGGAGAGCTGAGAGTTGGAGAGCTGAGTGCTGGAGAGCTGAGAGTTGGAGAGCTGAAAGTTGGAGAGCTGAGTGTTGAAGAGCTAAGTGATGGAGAGCTGAGAGATGGAGAGCTGATTGTTGGAGAGCTGAGAGCTGGAGAGCTGAGTGTTGAAGAGCTGAGAGTTGGAGAGCTGAGAGTTGGAGAGCTGAGTGTTGGAGAGCTGAGTGTTGGAGAGCTGAATGTTGGAGAACTGAGAGTGGGAGAGCTGAGTGGGGGAGAGTTGAGTGTTGGAGAGCTGAATGTTGGAGCGCTGAGAGTTGGAGAGCGGAGTGTTGGAGAGATTAGTGTTAAAGAGCTGAATGTTGCAGAGCTGAGAGTTGGAGAGTTGAGTGTTGGAGAGCTTAGTGTTGGAGAGTTGAGTGTTGGAGAGCTGAGTGTTCGAGAGCTGAGAGTTGGAGAGCTGAGTGTTGGAGAGCTGAATGTTGGAGGGCTGAGTGTTGGAGAGCTGAGTGATGGAGAGCTGAGTGTTGGAGAGCTTAGTGTTGGAGAGTTGAGTGTTGGAGAGCTGAGTGTTCGAGAGCTGAGAGTTGGAGAGCTGAGTGTTGGAGAGCTGAATGTTGGAGGGCTGAGTGTTGGAGAGCTGAGTGATGGAGAGCTGAGTGTTAGAGAGCTGTGTGTTGGAGAGCTGAGTGTTAGAGACCTGAGAGTTGGAGAGCTGAGTGTTGGAGAGCTGAGTGTTGGAGAGCTGAGTGTTGGAGAGCTGAATGTTGGAGAACTGAGAGTGGGAGAGCTGAGTGGGGGAGAGTTGAGTGTTGGAGAGCTGAATGTTGGAGCGCTGAGAGTTGGAGAGCGGAGTGTTGGAGAGATTAGTGTTAAAGAGCTGAATGTTGCAGAGCTGAGAGTTGGAGAGTTGAGTGTTGGAGAGCTTAGTGTTGGAGAGTTGAGTGTTGGAGAGCTGAGTGTTCGAGAGCTGAGAGTTGGAGAGCTGAGTGTTGGAGAGCTGAATGTTGGAGGGCTGAGTGTTGGAGAGCTGAGTGATGGAGAGCTGAGTGTTGGAGAGCTTAGTGTTGGAGAGTTGAGTGTTGGAGAGCTGAGTGTTCGAGAGCTGAGAGTTGGAGAGCTGAGTGTTGGAGAGCTGAATGTTGGAGAGCTGAGTGTTGGAGAGCTGAGTGATGGAGAGCTGAGTGTTAGAGAGCTGTGTGTTGGAGAGCTGAGTGTTAGAGACCTGAGAGTTGGAGAGCTGAGTGTTGGAGAACTGAGTGTTGAAGAGCTGAGTGTTGGAGGGCTGAATGTTGGAAAGCTGAGTGTTGGTGAGCTGAGTGTTGGAGAGCAGAGTGTTAAAGAGTTCAGTGTTGGAGAGCTGAGTGTTGGAGAGCTGAATGTTGGAGAGCTGAGTGTTGGAGAGCTGAGTGTTGAAGAGCTGAGTGTTGGAGAGCTGACTGTTGGAGAGCTGAGTGTTGGAGAGCAGAGAGTTGCAAAGCTGAGTGTTGGAGAGCAGAGTTGTAGAGCTGAGAGTTGAAGAGCTGAGAGTTGGAGAGCTGAGTGTTGGAGAGCTGAGTGTTGGAGAGTTGAGTGTTGGAGAGCTGAGTGTTAAAGAGCTGAGTGTTGGGGAGCTGAGAGTTGGAGAGTTGAGTGTTGGAGACCTGAGTGTTGGAGAGCTGAGTGTTGGGGAGCAGAGAGTTGCTAAGTTGAGTGTTGGAGAGCTGAGTGTTAAAGAGCTGAGTGTTGGAGAGCTGAGAGTTGGAGAGCTGAGAGTTGGAGACCTGAGTGTTGGAGAGCTGAGTGTTGGGGAGCTGAGTGGTTGAGAGCTGAGAGTTGGAGAGTTGAGATGGAGAGCTTACTGTGTTGGAGAGCAGAGAGTTGCTGAGTTGAGTGTTAGAGAGCTGTGTGTTAAAGAGCTGAGCGTTGGAGAGCTGAGAGTTGAAGAGCTGCGTGTTGGAGAGCTGAGTGTTGGTGAGCTGAGTGTTGGAGAGCTGAGAGTTGGAGAGCTGAGAGTTGGAGAGCTTTGTGTTGGAGAGTAGTGAGTTGCAGAGCGGAGTGTTAGAGAGCTGAGTGTTGGAGAACTGAGTGTTGGAGAGCTGAGTGTAGGAGAGCAGAGAGTTGTAGAGCTGAGTATTGGAGAGCTGAGTGTTGAAGAGCAGAGAGTTGAAGAGCTGAATGTTGGAGAGCTGAGTGTTGGAGAGCAGAAAGTTACAAAGCCGAGTGTTAAAGAGCAGAGTTGTAGAACTGAGAGTTGAAGAGTTGAGAGTTGGAGAGTTGAGTGTTGGAGAGAAGAGTGTTGGAGAGTTGAGAGTTGGAGAGCTGAGTGTTGGAGAGTGGAGTGGTGGAGAGCTGAGAGTTGCAGAGCTGTGTGTTGGAGAGTTGAGTGTTAAAGAGCTGAGTGCTGGAGAGCTGAGTGTTGGAGAGCTGAGTGATGGAGAGCTGAGAGTTGGAGAGCTGAGTGTTAAAGAGCTGAGTGTTGCAGAGCTGAGAGTTGGAAAGCTGAAAGTTGGATAGCTGACAGTTGGAGAGCTGAGAGTTGGAGAGCTGAGTGTTGGAGAGTGGAGTGTTGGAGTACATTGTGGTGAAGAGTTGAGTGTTGGAGAGCTGAGAGTTGCAGAGTTGAGTGATGGAGAGCTGAGAGTTGCTGAGTTGAGTGTTCGAGATCTGAGTGTTAAAGAGCTGAGTGTTGGAGAGCTGAGTGATGAAGAGCTGAGTGATAGAGAGCTGAGAGTTTGAGAGCTGAGTGTTAAAGAGCTGAGAGTTGGAGAGTTGAGTGCTGGAGACCTGAGTGTTGGAGAGCTGAGTGTTGGGGAGCAGAGAGTTGCTGAGTTGAGTGTTGGAGAGCTGAGTGTTAAAGAGCTGAGTGTTGCAGAGCTGAGAGTTGGAGAGCTGAGAGTTGGAGACCTGAGTGTTGGAGAGCTGAGTGTTGGGGAGCTGAGTGTTGGAGAGCTGAGAGTTGGAGAGTTGAGATGGAGAGCTTACTGTGTTGGAGAGCAGAGAGTTGCTGAGTTGAGTGTTAGAGAGCTGTGTGTTAAAGAGCTGAGCGTTTGAGAGCTGAGAGTTGAAGAGCTGCGTGTTGGAGAGCTGAGTGTTGGAGAGCTGAGTGTTGAAGAGCTGAGAGTTGGAGAGCTGAGTGTTAAAGAGCTGAGTGGTGTAGAGCTGAAACTTGGAGAGGTGAGTGTTGGAGAGCTGAGTGTTGGAGAGCTGAGTGTTGGAGAACTGAGTGTTGAAGAGCTGAGAGTTGGAGAGGTGAGTGTTGGAGAGCTTAGTGTTGGAGAGTTGAGTGTTGTAAAGCTGAATGTTGGAGAGTTGAGTGGTGGAGAGCTGAGTGTTGAAGAGCTGAGAGTTGGAGAGCTGAGTGTTTGAGAGTTGAGTGTTGGAGAGCTGAGAGTTGGAGAGCTGAGTGTTAAAGTGTTGAGTGTTGGAGAGCAGAGAGTTGGAGAGCTGAGTGTTAGAGTGTTGAGTGTTGTAGAGCTAAGAGTTGAAGAGCTGAGTGATGGAGAGCTGAAAGTTGGAGAGCTGAGTGTTTTAGAACTGAGAGTTGGAGAGCTGAAAGTTGGAGAGCTGAGTGTTGAAGAACTGAGAGTTGGAGAGCTGAGTGTTGGAGAGCTGAGTGTTGGAGAGCTGAATGTTGGAGAACTGAGAGTGGGAGAGCTGAGTGGGGGAGAGTTGAGTGTTGGAGAGCTGAGTGTTGGAGAGCTGAGTGTTGGAGGGCTGAGTGTTGGAGTACTAAGAGTTGGAGAGTTGAGTGTTGGAGAGATTAGTGTTAAAGAGCTGAATGTTGGAGAGCTGAGAGTTGGAGAGTTGAGTGTTGGAGAGCTTAGTGTTGGAGAGTTGAGTGTTAGAGAGCAGAGAGTTGGAGAGCTGACTGTTGGAGAGCTGAGTGTTGGAGAGCTGAGTGTTGGAGAGCTGAGTGATGGAGAGCTGAGTGTTAGAGAGCTGAGAGTTGGAGAGCTGAGTGTTGGAGAGCTGAGTGTTAGAGAGCTGAGAGTTGGAGAGCTGAGTGTTGGAGAGCTGAGTGTTGGAGGGCTGAGTGTTGGAGAGCTGAGTGATAGAGAGCTGAGTGTTAGAGACCTGAGAGTTGGAGAGCTGAGTGTTGGAGAACTGAGTGTTGAAGAGCTGAGTGTTGGAGGGCTGAGTGTTTTAAAGCTGAGTGTTAGAGAGCTGAGTGTTGGAGAGCAGAGTGTTAAAGAGTTCAGTGTTGGAGAGCTGAATGTTGGAGAGCTGAGTTTTGGAGAGCTGGGAGGTGAGAGCTGAGTATTGGAGAGTAGAGAGTTGCGGTGCTGAGTGTTGGAGAGCTGAGTGTTGAACAGCTGAGTGTTGGAGAGCTGAGTGTTGGAGAGCTGAGTGTTGAAGAGCAGAGAGTTGGAAAGCTGAGTTTTGGAGAGCAGAGTTGTAGAGCTGAGAGTTGAAGAGCTGAGAGTTGGAGAGCGGAGAGTTGGAGAGCTGAGTGTTGAAGAGCTGAGTGATGGAGGGCTGAGAGTTGGAGAGCTGAGAGTTGGAGAGTTGAGTGTTGGAGAGCTGGGTGCTGGAGAGCTGAGAGTTAAAGAGTTGAGATGGAGAGCTGAGTGTTGGAGAGCTTTGTTATGGAGAGTTGAGTGTTGGAGAACTGAGAGTTGCAGAGTTGAGTGAAGGAGAGCTGAGAGTTGCTGAGTTGAGTGTTGGAGACCTGAGTGTTAAAGAGCTGAGTGATGGAGAACTGAAAGTTGGAGAGCTGAGTGTTGAAGAGCTGAGAGATGGAGAGCTGATAGTTGGAAATCTGAGAGTTGGAGAGCTGAGTGTTAGAGAGTGGAGTGTTGGAGAGTTGAGTGTTGGAGAGTTGAGTGATGGAGAGCTGAGAGTTGCTGAGTGCTGAGTTGAGTGTTGGAGAGCTGAGTGTTAAAGAGCTGAGTGTTGGAGAGCTGAGTGATGGAGAGCTGAGAGTTGGAGAGCTGAGAGTTGGAGAGCTGAGTGCTGGAGAGCTGAGTGTTGGAGAGCTGAGAGTTGGAGAGCTGAGAGTTGGAGAGCTGAGTGTTGAAGAGCTGAGTGATGGAGGGCTGAGAGTTGGAGAGCTGAGAGTTGGAGAGTTGAGTGTTGGAGAGCTGGGTGCTGGAGAGCTGAGAGTTAAAGAGTTGAGATGGAGAGCTGAGTGTTGGAGAGCTTTGTTATGGAGAGTTGAGTGTTGGAGAGCTGAGAGTTGCAGAGTTGAGTGATGGAGAGCTGAGAGTTGGAGAGCTGAGTGTTAAAGAGCTGAGAGATGGAGAGCTGAGAGTTGGAAATCTGAGAGTTCGAGAGCTGAGAGTTGGAGAGCTGAGAGTTGGAGAGCTGAGAGTTGGAGAGCTGAGTGTTGGAGAGTGGAGTGTTGGAGAGCTTTGTGGTATAGAGTTGAGTGTTGGAGAGTTGAGTGATGGAGAGCTGAGAGTTGCTGAGTGCTGAGTTAAGTGTTGGAGAGCTGAGTGTTGGAGAGCAGAGTGATGGAGAGCTGAGAGTTGGAGAGCTGAGTGTTAAAGAGCTGAGTGTTGCAGAGGTGAGAGTTGGAGAGTTGAGAGTTGGAGAGTTGTGTGTTGGAGAGCTGAGTGCTGGAGAGCTGACAGTGCTGGAGAGCAGAGAGTTGCTGAGTTGAGTGTTGAAGAACTGAGTGTTGGAGAGCTGAGAGTTGGAGAGGTGGGTGTTGGGGAGCTGAGAGCTGGAGAGCTGAGAGTTGGAGAGCTGAGTGTTGGAGAGTGGAGTGTTGAAGAGCTTTGTGGTTGAGAGTTGATTGTTGGACTGCTGAGAGTTGCAGAGTTGAGTGATGGAGAGCTGAGTGATGGAGAGCTGAGTGTTGGAGAGCTGAGTGTTAAAGAGCTGAGAGTTGGAGAGCTGAGTGTTAGAGAGCTGAGTGTTGGAGAGCTGAGTGTTGGAGTGCTGAGTGTTGGAGAGCTGAGTGATGGATTGCTGAGTGTTAGAGAGCTGAGAGTTGGGGAGCTGAGTATTAGAGAGCTGAATGTTGGAGGGCTGAGTGCTGGAGAGCTGAGTGTTGGAGAGCAGAGTGTTGCAGAGTTTAGTGTTGGAGAGCTGAGTGTTGTAGAGCTGAGTGTTGGAGAGCTGAGTGTTGAAGAGCTGAGTGTTGGAGAGCTGAGTGTTGGAGAGCTGAGAGTTGGAGAGCTGAGTGTTGGAGCGTAGTGAGTTGTTGAGCTGAATGTTGGAGAGCTGAGTGTTGGAGAGCAGAGAGTTGCAAAGCTGAGTGTTAAAGAGCAGAGTTGTAGAACTGAGAGTTGAAGAGCTGAGAGTTGGAGAGCTGAGTGTTGGAGAGCAGAGTGTTGGAGAGCTGAGAGTTGGAGAGCTGAGTGTTGGAGAGCTGAGTGATGGAGAGCTGAGTGTTGGAGAGTGGAGTGTTGGAGAGCTGAGAGTTGGAGAGCTGAGTGTTGGAGAGTTGAGTGTTAAAGAGCTGAGTGTTGGAGAGCTGAGTGTTGGAGAGCTGAGTGTTGGAGAGTGGAGTCCTGGAGAGCTGAGTGTTGGAGAGCTGAGTGATGGAGAGCTGAGAGTTGGAGAGCTGAGTGTTAAAGAGCTGAGTGTTGGAGAGCTGAGAGTTGGAAAGCTGAGAGTTGGATAGCTGAGAGTTGGAGAGCTGAGAGTTGGAGAGCCGAGTGTTGGAGTACTTTGTGGTGAAGAGTTGAGTGTTGGAGAGCTGAGAGTTGCAGAGTTGAGTGATGGAGAGCTCAGAGTTGCTTAGTTGAGTGTTGGAGATCTAAGTGTTAAAGAGCTGAGTGTTGGAGAGCTGAGTGATGGAGAGCTGAGTGATGGAGAGCTGAGAGTTTGAGAGCTGAGTGTTAAAGAGCTTAGTGTTGGAGAGCTGAGAGTTGGAGAGTTGAGTGTTTTAGAGCTGAGTACTGGAGAGCTGAGAGTTGGAGAGTTGAGATGGAGAGCTGACTGTGTTGGAGAGCAGAGAGTTGCTGAGTTGAGTGTTCGAGAGCTGAGTGTTAAAGAGCTGAGTGTTGGAGAGCTGAGAGTTGGAGAGCTGAGAGTTGGAGAGCTGAGTGTTGGAGAGCTGAGTGTTGGGAGTTGAGTGCTGGAGAGCAGAGAGTTGGAGAGTTGAGATGGGGAGCTGACTGTGTTGGAGAGCAGAGAGTTGCTGAGTGTAGTGTTAGAGAGCTGTGTGTTAAAGAGCTGAGTGTTGGAGAGCTGAGAGTTGAAGAGCTGAGTGTTGGAGAGCTGAGTCTTGGAGAGCTGAGTGTTGGAGAGCTAAGAGTTGGAGAGCTGAGTGTTAAAGAGCTGAGTGTTGTAGAGCTGAAACTTGGAGAGCTGAGTGTTGGAGAGCTGATTGTTGGAGAGCTGAGTGTTTGAGAACTGAGTGTTGAAGAGCTGAGAGTTGGAGAGGTGAGTGTTGGAGAGATGAGAGCTGGAGAGCTGAAAGTTGGAGAGCTGAGTGTTGGAGAGTGGAGTGTTGGAGAGCTTTGTGGTGGAGAGTTGAGTGTTGGAGAGCTGAGAGTTGGAGAGCTGAGTGATGGAGAGCTGAGTGTTGGAGAGCTGAGTGGTAAAGAGCTGAGTGTTGGAGAGCTGAGTGATGGAGAGCTGAGAGTTGGAGAGCTGAGTGATAAAGAGCTGAGTGGTGGAGAGCTGAAAACTGGAAAGCTGAGAGTTGGAGAGCTGAGAGTTGGAGAGCTGAGAGTTGGAGAGCTGATGGTTGGAGAGCTGAGAGTTGGAGAGCTGAGTGTTGGAGAGCTGAGTGTTGGAGAGCTGAATGTTGGAGAACTGAGAGTTGGAGAGCTGAGTGTTGGAGAGATGAGTGTTGGAGAGCTGAACGTTGAAGAGCTGAGAGTTGAGTGTTAGAGAGTGGAGTGTTGGAGAGCTAGGTGTTGGAGAGTTGAGTGTTGGAGAGCTGAGAGTTGGAAAGCTGAGTGTTGGAGAGTTGGAGAGCAGAGAGTTGGAGAGCTGAGAGTTGGAGAGCTGAGTGTTGGAGAGCTGAGTGTTCGAGAGCTGAGAGTTGGAGAGCCGAGAGTTGGAGAGCTGAGTGATGGAGAACTGAGTGCTGCAGAGCTGAGTGTTGGAGAACTGCGAGTGGGAGAGCTGAGTGTTTGAGAGCTGAGAGTTGGAGAGCTGAGTGTTAAAGAGCTGAGTGTTGTAGAGCTGAATGTTGGAGAGTTGAGTGTTAGAGAGTGGAGTGTTGGAGAGCTGAGTGTTGGAGAGCTGAGTGGGGGAAAGTTGAGTGTTGGAGAGCTGAATGTTGGAGAGCTGAGAGTTGGAGAGCTGAGTGTTGGAGAGATGAGTGTTGGAGAGCTGAGAGTTGGAGAGGTGAGTGTTAAAGAGCTGAGTGTTCGAGAGCTGAGTGTTAAAGAGCTGAGTGTTGTAGAGCTGAGTGTTAGAAAGCTGAGAGTTGGAGAGCTGAGTGTTAAAGAGCTGAGTGTTGGAGAGCTGAGAGTTGGAGAGCTGAGAGTTGGAGAGCTGAATGTTGGAGAGCTGAGAGTTGGAGAGCTGAGATTTGGAGAGCTGAGTGTTGGAGAGCTGAGTGTTGGAGAGCTGAATGTTGGAGAGCTGAATGTTGGAGAACTGAGAGTGGGAGAGCAGAGTGGGAGAGAGTTGAGTGTTGGAGAGGTGAGAGTTGGAGAGCTGAGTGTTGGAGAGATGAGTGTTAAAGAGCTGAATGTTGGAGAGGTGAGAGTTGGAGAGTTGAGTGTTGGAGAGCTTAGTGTTGGAAAGTTGAGTGTTGGAAAGCTGAATGTTGGAGAGTTGAGTGATGGAGAGCTGAGAGTTCGAGAGCTGAGTGTTTGAGAGTTGAGTGTTGGAGAGCTGAGAGTTGGAGAGCTGAGTGTTAGAGTGTTGAGTGTTGTAGAGCTAAGAATTGAAGAGCTGAGTGATGGAGAGCTGAGAGTTGGAGAGCTGAGTGTTGGAGAGCTGAGAGTTGGAGAGCTGAGAGTTGGAGAGCTAAGTGTTGAAGAGCTAAGTGATGGAGAGCTGAGAGATGGAGAGCTGATTGTTTGAGAGCTGAGAGTTGGAGAGCTGAGTGTTGAAGAGCTAAGAGTTGGAGAGCTGAGAGTTGGAGAGCTGAGTGTTGGAGAGCTGAGTGTTGGAGAGCTGAATGTTGGAGAACTGAGAGTGGGAGAGCTGAGTGGGGGAGAGTTGAGTGTTGGAGAGATGAATGTTGGAGCGCTGAGAGTTGGAGAGCTGAGTGTTGGTGAGATTAGTGTTAAAGAGCTGAATGTTGGAGAGCTGAGAGTTGGAGAGTTGAGTGTTGGAGAGCTTAGTGTTGGAGAGTTCAGTGTTGGAGAGCTGAGAGTTTTAAAGCTGAGTGTTGGAGAGTTGAGTGATGAAGAGCTGAGAGTTAGAGAGCTGAGTGTTGGAGAGCTGAGAGTTGGAGAGCTGAGTGTTGGAGAGCTGAGAGTTGGAGAGCTGAGTGTTGAAGAGCTAAGTGATGGAGAGCTGAGAGATGGAGAGCTGAGTGTTGGAGAGCTTAGAGTTGGAGAGCTGAGTGTTGAAGAGCTAAGTGATGGAGAGCTGAGAGAGTTGGAGAGCTGAGTGTTGGAGAGCTGAGTGTTGGAGAGCTGAGAGTTGGAGAGCTGAGTGATGGAGAACTGAGTGCTGGAGAGCTGAGTGTTGGAGAACTGAGAGTGGCAGAGCTGAGTGTTGGAGAGCTGAGTGTTGGAGAACTGAGAGTGGGAGAGCTAAGTGATGGGGAGATGATTGAGTGTTGGAGACTTTTTTTGCAGGGATATTCCTGCACGAGCCCTAAGCCTCTGGTTGGCACACTCTAGGTGCTGCTGGTATCTGTTTTACTTAGGCGGAGTATGAGTATATATGACTCGTATGGTCGCTTCAGGAAGATTTTGCTCCATGTGTTTAACAACTTCTGTTCTGTTGAGTTTAAGTTGAAGTCTTAATGCGTTTGTAACTGTGCACTGTGTTAAATAATGTTCCAGTGATCTGTCGGGTATTTCTTCACAGTGCTGACATTTCCTCTCATCTTCCGGAACCTGTAAGCCTATTTCTCATGCTCATGGGTATCCAAGCCTGATGCGATGTAAGTGTACTTTTGTTGTTCTACTGCTCCCTTTCATCAAAATAAGCGGTTCGTAGTTGGTTGAATTCTTGTACCAACCCGCAGATCCTGATGTTTCAACTGCTGTGTTGTGGTCACTGTACATCTTTTGCATTGCTCTGTTTCTAATTGCTTTCTTAATCTGTGATAGATTCTGTGGTATGTAAATATCTACATTTCTTCTCTTAGTTGTAAGTTTTGCAGCTTCATCTGCAATGTCATTTACTATCATTCCCACATGACTGGGCACCCAGTTGATAAGAGTGGGAAAATCTGACTCCAATACTTGAATTAAATAATGAAAACTTCAATAGCTACGAAGGATCAGCACTTTTTGTGAAAAAGTGGAAAACGAAAAATGAGCAAGTGGTTTGATATTAATTCCAAGAGCTAGTGTCATATAGATTTTAATGGGACTGTATTTTATCATGAAATAAGAGTCAAATTAACATTCACAAATAGGGGGGAATGAGCGCTTAAATACGATTCGTCCTAGCACCAATAATCTAATGCTGGTTCTTCATTAGGAAGAAACGTAAATATAAATTCCTATTATAGTACACACACATATAATCAAGATATAAAATGGAATCAGTTAGTAATGTATATCAAAATATAAATGGCAATTTCAATAGAAATCATTCCTGTGATTATATGTTAGTAGGTTACAAAATTTACTACACTACTAGAAATACAAGATCAGCTTAGCTGTTCCATTGATTTCATTGTAAAAATGTAGAGCGGTCATGAGGGCACACTTGTTGCCACACGCTGTCCGAGCATGCACATGGAAGGAAAAGTTATCATTCCCCTTTCCCCGCTACCACTCCCACTGAAAGCAAGATCAAATGTAAAAGTTGTCTAGGCTAGAGTGAATATGTCACTATATCTGATTGAAAATGGGGAGCCTGGACTTAATTGAAACTAACATTGGTTATGATGTTATCGCGTGGCGTAACCAACGAGCAACCTACACGATAAATGTTAATAAAGTGCACTCCTTAACAAATATCAGTAGTACAATCAAAAAATTATGCTCACCGGGACTTGTGTTGAATGCAGATGGAGACCTCCACGAACTCTGGCACCCGCTGTTGCAAAGATGACGTAAATATGAGTCATTAAGTGGGAGCTCTGCAATACAGTAACTTTGGCAAGATGGAGGCCACGCCTCCTCTTTTGGCTTCTCCTTCCTCCTTCCCCCTACTGCGCATGCGCGGCTCTCGGTAGGTACCTCGAGCGTAAATGAATTTAAGTATTTCGAAGTTAAGTAGGGAAGGAAGAGGTTGTGACTAATATATATGTCACAATTAAATGTATCATGTTATAATATAACCTCTCGCAGCGTAAGTCGCTTTATTAAAGCTGCGTAAACAAATGAGAGGAATATAAAGTGGAATTATTTTACCTTTTCTTAATTTCCACTGGAGTGAATAATTTTAACTAAATAAGCGAGTTCCAGTAAGGAGTAATGTGCTACGTAAATAAACTGATTAGTAAGCAATTATCCTTAGTAAAGGAAAGTAATTATCTGGACTATGTTTAAATCCAACAAAGTGGATATATTCCCTGTTTCTGACTGACGAGACATCACGGCGGCATGGAGACCAGGAAGGATTTGGTAGGGTACTGCGTTGTATGAAATATTTGTCTGATTAATTCTACAAGTTAGTAATTTTAGTAACTACTTGTGGTTAATACAAAATGTTGTATAAAAATACAAAAAATGTATGAAAATTGTTGGATATTTCCAACAATAAGTACCCGACGGCCTTGACATTTAAGTGTTTGCAATAATGATATGACATTTGTGATCAGATGGATGTTGTCCCGTATGTGTTCTTGGTGCAAGGTTTCAATGGCAGTTCTCGAATCTCTATGTATAATAACATGTTGTCTGTGTTCAGCAAGAGCATGTTCCAAAGCCTTTTGAATGACCAACATCTCTATTTATAAAGTTGAACACCCGTTTGAGAGTCTCCATTTATTTACAGTTTCCTGCCCTAACTGCAGTTCCGGTTTCTTGTCCCTGCTGGTCTGCTGATCCATCTGTGAAGTATGTGAAGCTGTAAGATGCAAAGTTTGCTTCTATATCCATCTGTGCAATATTTCGTAGCAGATGAGGATTAGTCTGGTCCTTTTTTCCTTCAAGAGTCATAATCTTAAAGTCTGCTGGCAGATATTCCCAAGAGGCTTGCATAACGAAGTCTGCATGTATTTCGTACCCCTCTCAGTGATTGTATTTGTTATATCGAATGTATTGATGGTGTTTATCCCACAATGGGTTCACGTGTTACTATTGGAGGCTCTTCTGTCTAGAGTTAGTGCTCCAGTGATTATATCTTTAAGTTAACTGATTCTAGGTGTATTCAATATCTTGGTCAGCATACATACAGCAATTCCTTTTCCCCTTATTTCAATCGACGTTACCTTGGTTTCTAGTTTTAGGTTCAGTATTTTAGTCCATCTGGGAGCCCATATTATGACTCTCATTGCATCATTTGAATAACCTCAACGTTTGCCTCCTGACCAGGAGAATGAGTGAGTAAGGCAGGCGCTGCATAATCAACTAGGGAACGAACGGCGTGTAAAACATTCTTAACACTTTGTGTATCACTCTTAGACCGAGCCATGTGATTGCTCTCATTAAATTCAATCATGATTTTGCTTTCTTCTTCAGATATTGAATTTGCTTGTTGAATGTCATTTTATAATCTATCCACACTCCGAGATATTGATATTATGTAACCCACAGAAGGTTAATGTCTTGAATGCGTAGGTGCCTGTCTAGGGTGTTGCCACTTAGTCTCATTGCCTTAGACTTCTGTGCAGATATTTTTAGCCCTAAAATGCTGCATTCAGATGTTACTTTATCTAATGCACCTTGTGCTTTATTTAGAAGTGAAGGACCTGTAATGACTAATGCTATATCATCAGCATAGCTTAGTAATTTAACCCCTTCTGCAAATGTCATGGTAACGAGGTTTTCTATAAGGATGTTAAAATGACTAGGACTGAGGACTCCTCCTTGTGGAGTCCCATTCTCATGCAAGTGGTAGTCCGACACTTGTCCTTGCAACTTTACTCTGGCATACCTGTGACTTAGGTAATCTTGAACCCATCCTAGCATATGTTCCTTTTCACCTTTTTAAATTAAGGTGTGTAAAAATGCTTGCGGACTTGCAAAGTTCGAATGCTTTTTCTAGATGAAGGAAGATCACTATAGCTGGACCTGAGTGAACTGTTCCTAGTAATGTTGCTATGCAGTTGGCAGTACCTACTACTCTAGTGAAGCCAAATATGTGTTTATGCAGGTCTCCAGTTTTCCTTGATAGTCCATTTAAGACCATCCGTTCTGCAGTTTTACTAATGCATAATGTTAATGAAATGGGTCTGTAATTGCCAGGTTCTTTCAGCTTAGGAATTGGAATGATTTCTGCTTTCTTCCAAGAGGTCGGTAGTTTGCCTTGCTGCCAAGATGCATTGATGACATCCAATATCCCTTGTTCTCCAGCAGGATCTGTGTGTGTGATCATTGAGAATGTAATGTTATCAGCACCTGGTACAGTGTCCTTGCCACTTTTTTGGCTCTGATTAACTCTTTTTTGGTGAAGGGACAGTCACATTCGTCATTTGTAGCTATGCTCTAATGAATGACTCTCAACCTTTCTTGTTTTATTTGTTCTGGCTGCCTTCTGACCATTGCAGGATGCTGATATGAAACTGCTCTTTCTGCAAATTGGAGAGCAAGTCTCTAAGCCTCCTGCAGTTGTTTAATACATGCCTGTGGTCGGGTTGGTCGACCTGATATGGTTTTAATCTGATCCCATATCTATGTTCAATTAGAGTTTGACACCACTCAAACCATTTTACCTCCTTTACCTCTCTAGAAACTCGTCTTGCTTCAGAAACCACCGCTCTTAGCAGAGTTCTTCCTTCTGGTGTTGGGTTTCTCTTTAGATTTTTTCTGAAGATGTTGACTCTGGTTTTGTTCTTTAACGTCATTACTATAGAACCAATAGTTCTTTCGTTTTGTTGTTTCCTGGGATAATGATTGGAAAAGCTTTGTTTGCAGTAGCTGCAATGGCTTCCTGCAGATTGGTCTCGTGTAAGTTCAAATCCTTAGGAGGCGTGTTTATTGCATAACATTTTTCAAGTTGTGACAGTAGCATAGTGATCACATAGTGGTCACAACTTTTCAAGTTGTGTTGTGACAGTAGCATAGTGGTCACTGGTGATCACCGGGTCTACCTCCCACTTTCCTTGATGCTTGAGTGCTGTAGAGATTAATGTAAGATCAAGGGAACCCCCTTGAATGTGAGTGGGTTCCCCAGTGTTAAGATGTGTAATTTCAGGTACTTCTCGCAGAGCTGCAGCTAAATGGCGCCCATCTGCATTGGCTGGCCCAGTCGCACCTAACTTATTGCACCCGCAGCAATAATTAGATTTCCTTGCGTGGCTAAGCCAAGCATTGCCTCTGCTTCTAGTTTACGTCTAGGGGGCTTATAGACGTTGTATATGAGGAGCTCAATATTAGCCATATTCACTCCTACTGCCAATACCACTATTCCATCCCTACATGAAACTGGGTCTATTTTCTTGCTGGGTATGGTGTTTCTGACTACGGTCATTAACTCTCTTTGTCTTCCCTGTTCATGCGGTATAATACAGTGCTGATATCCAGCTAATCTGAAGGACTTCGTGTCTGGGAAAAAGAGTTTCTTCCAAAACGATTATGTCTGCTTTCGTACTGATTGCAGTTTCCTGAAGGGTGTGTTTTTTATTTCTTAGACCTTGTATGTTCTACGGCAGAATTCGTAATGGCCAGATGACGGTTTCGATTGGTGTTGCCTGTTCTAGTAGAACTCCTCCTCGAAATCGACGTCTATATTCTCCACCTCACAAGTCGTGTCGCTGCAAATCGGACTGCACTGATTGCTCATGGTAATCCCCGGCATTATTGGAATATGAGCATCCCTGTTGTCCATCACTTTGCTGTTGGCATTGCTGCACGTCGGACTCCATTGAGTGCTCATGGCCGTTTCTTGTGTTGTCGGAATCTGTCCATCTCTGCCATCTAGTATTTCGTTGTTGATGTTGCTGCATATTGGGTTGCACTGAGTGATCGTGTCCGCCTCTTGTGTTGTTGGAACCTGTGCATTTCTGCTTCTTTGTTGGTGTCGTTGTATATCAGACTGCATTGGCTGTTGATGTCTGTCTCTTGTGTTGTAAGATTCTATTGCTCTTGAGTGGTCACTGCTTCTTGCAGTTGCTTTTATGAATGTTAATGGCCTGGTGTCTTGACTACCCGACTGTTGTTGGTAGTTTGTATGTCCATGTCACGTTGTTTGTCCTCTTGTGCTTCGTCTTGTCTCAAACTGTCTATTTCTAGTATAACTGTGGTATGCTACTCGATCTTGTTCATTATTACACAAGTGATTTCTTGAGTTATTTGTAGTGTAGGAGCCGGTCGGCCGAGTGGACAGTACGCTGGACTTGTGATCCTGTGGTCCTGGGTTCGATCCCAGGCGCCGGCAAGAAACAATGGGCAGAGTTTCTTTCACCCTGTGCCCCTGTTACCTAGCAGTAAAATAGGTACCTGGGTGTTAGTCAGCTGTCACGGGCTGCTTCCTGGGGGTGGAGGCCTGGTCGAGGACCGGGCCGCGGGGACACTTAAGCCCCGAAATCATCTCAAGATAACCTCAAGATAGTGACGCTTTCTGCATCATCTATAGACAATTGATAATGGTCTCTTCCGTGATCTTCACGATGTTTTTCAGCTGGACCTTGGTATAAATGTAAATTTGTTGAGTTTTTTCCAAAAGTAATTGATTTTTGTTTTGTTTTACTTTTGCTGTATTTCTGCAGCATTTTTTGTGTATTTTCTGATATGGAATGGATAGATTCGGAAAATTTTGTTCTATGAGAGTGAGTGTGTGTTGTGACTGTGCACGAGTGTTCCAGACGTTGGTGTTGGTGTATGTGGTGCTGGTCTGTGTGTTTATCCTGGCCTGAGCTGTCTGCACCTTTTCTTTCTGTGCAGAGCAGGCCTGATGTTTGCCTCCACAATTTGGACATTTGGCTGTTGTAGTCTGGTTTGCCTTGTGCTTGGCTATACAGTCTTTGGCTGGATGTCTCAGGCTGCACACTCTGCATCTCTCCTGTCCAGTGCAGCGTGATTGATGGTGGCCATATTTCTGACATCTGAAGCAGCGTAGAGGGTTCCGGGACGTATGGTCTCTGTCGGTATATTCCACAATTTCCAAGAATGAATGTTTCTGGCGCAAGTCCCATGACAGTCACCAAAACATGACGTGTCGCTGCTTTGTCTACTTTTGTACGGCATCGTTCCGCATTCAGGATTTGCTTATGTTTTAGTACTGGATCCAGGGGGAAAGTCGATTGGGTATCCCAAATACACGACCTGTGTGCGTCTTTCTGAAGGGTGTAACTTTTCCAAGCTTACAGGTTTCCCTTGCAGGAATTTTATATTTCTAATTAATTTCCAATCTGTTGGTCTCGTGGTGACATTATTATTTCTCCTTTCAGGATGACTGATGGAAAGTTTGAACTCTGGTTGTTCCTTTTCCATTGCCGTTACTACTTAATATACTGTAGGAAAGTGGTCTGTCTGCATTATCTTGAATTTTGGGAGATATGCAGAGTCTGACGATTTCTGGTGTGAGACTGGTACTGTATTCTCCTGTCTCATACTGTCGTCTTGTGGCTGGGTTGTGGACAGAGAAGCATTGTCTGACACTGGCTGGTAAGTGACCGGTGCTGTCCTCTCAAGGTCTATTATGACTGGTGTCTTGCTGGTAGAAGCACGTGGTGAATCCTCGATAAGAATTTTCTTCGGTGCCTGCTGCACCACTGTCCACTGTCCCTCCTCGTCTGAAAGCTGCCTCCATTGCATCTTTCTCTTAGCCTTACCCATGACGTCTCCACGTAGTGAGGACCGATTCACTGCCCTACCTAATGCCTGAGACACTCCAAGGCCTAGAAAAATTATTTTCCCTCCAACGGAGGTCGTAAAATGATTTCTCCAGGTGGAATCAGGGATACCTAACACCTAATTGAGCTATTTGGTTTACCTTTTCCTGAAAAGGCTCAGTACACCTTCTAAGGCGCCCCCTTATTGCGATGCCCGCGGGGTATCACCTCGCCCTTCAGGGTAGGACTCTAAGTGACCTGGTCAGTGATTCGATGTTCACAAAAAAAACGGGCATGGGCACCGAGTGTGGCACGAGAGTGTGGGGTCGCCTGCGGGTTGTGCAGAATACCAGGTTGTGCAGAATACCAGGCTGGGTTGTGCAGAATACCAGGCTGGGTTGTGCAGAATACCAGGCTGGGTTGTGCAGAATACCAGTCAGCTGGACAGCAGATAATCAGCAAGGTTGTTTGTCCATCAATTGTAGACGAAATCGGTATTGTTTCCTCCCAAACAAGATATTCTCTGGGTCTTGGGGCATTGATGTATTCTTCCTCACAAAACCGCGATGATTTGAGCTGATGGGCGCTCAGAATCGTCAGTTTTCCAGGGAACAAATCCGTGCGGCCAGCTAGCTATGGTACCGGCAGCGAGTCCCATTGGAAACTTGATTATTAGAGAGCTGGGTGTTGGAGTGTTGGAGTGTGGAGTGTTGGAGTGTGGAGTGTTCGAGAGTGGAGTGTTGTAACGTGAATTGTTGGAGTGTGGACTGTTGGAGTGTGTAGTGTTGGGGTGTGAGTTTTGTAATGTGAATTGTTGGAGTGTGGAGTGTTGGAGTGTGGAATATTGGGGGAGCTAATTGTTGGAGTGTGAAGTGTTGGAGTGGGGAGTGTTGGGGTGTTGGAATGTGGAGTGTTGCAACGTAAAATGTTGGAGAGTGGAGTGTTGGCGGTTGGAGTGTTGGAAGTCTGGAGTGTTGTAGTGTTGATTGCTGGAGTGTTGGAGTGTGGAGTGTTGGAGTTGGAAGTGTTGATGAGTGGAGTGTTGGAGTGTGGAGTGTTTGAGTGTGGAGTGTTGAAGAGTGGAGTGTTGGAGTGTGAAGTGTTGGAGGTTGTAGTGTTGGAAGAGTGGAGTGTTGGAGTGTGAAGTGTTGGAGGTTGTAGTGTTGGAAGAGTGGAGTGTTGGAGTGTGAATTGTTGTAGTATTGATTATTGGAGTGTTGGAGTGTGGGGTGATGATGACTGGATTAATGGAGCGTGCCGTGTTGGAGAGTGGAGGGTTGCAATGTGGAGTGTTGAGTTATAGAATGTTGGAGTGTGAAGTGTATGGAGTGTTGGAGTGTGGAGTGCTGGAGAGTGGAGTGTTGCTAAGTGGAGTGTTGGACTATGGAGTGCTGGAGTGTGTAGTGCTGGAGAGTGGAGTGTTACTATGTGGACTGTTGGAGTATGGAATGTTGGGGTGTGGAGTGTTTGAGGACTGATTGTTGGAGAATGGAGTGTTAGAGTGGGGAGTGTTGGAGTGGGGAGTGTTGGTGGGCGGGGTGATGGAGTGTGGAGTGTGGGATAGTAGAGTGTTGGAGTGTGAAGAGTTAGAGTGGGGAGTGTTGGAGTGGGGAGTGTTGGAGTGGGGAGTGGGGAGTGTTGGAGTGGGGAGTGTTGGAGTGGGGAGTGTTGGAGTGAGGAGTGTTGGAGTGAGGAGTGTTGGAGTGGGGAGTGTTGGAGTGAGGAGTGTTGGAGTGAGGAGTGTTGGAGTGGGGAGTGTTGGTGGGCGGAGTGATGGAGTGTGGAGTGTGAAGAGTTAGAGTGGGGAGTGTTGGAGTGGGGAGTGTTGGAGTGGGGAGTGTTGGAGTGGGGAGTGTTTTAGTGGGGAGTGTTGGAGTGAGGAGTGTTGGAGTGAGGAGTGTTGGAGTGGGGAGTGTTGGTGGGCGGAGTGATGGAGTGTGGAGTGTGGGATAGTAGAGTGTTGGAGTGTGAAGAGTTAGAGTGGGGAGTGTTGGAGTGGGGAGTGTTGGAGTGAGGAGTGTTGGAGTGGCGAGTGTTGGAGTGGGGAGTGTTGGAGTGGCGAGTGTTGGAGTGGGGAGTGTTGGAGTGGGGAGGCCTCGACAGTCAAAATGGCTCGGATAGCTTCCAGGTGAGTTGGTCCTGCTGCGATAATGGCGTGGTGTCTGGTGACGCTGGTTCAACATGAACGACAATTCCTCACTACCAGTTCTGACTCCCGTCTGCCCAAACGTTACAATGTAGCCATGCATAATTTATATTATGCATGGCTACATTGCATAATAGCCAATGCATGTTAAATAACCCAATCAACTCGAGTTATGATACACTCTCACCCCTGAGGGCTGGGAGTTGTGCGTTATGTCCGCCTGAACCTTACAACACACTCACACATATTGGCCAATCAAAGTAATTTACGGTAAAGACGGACATTTAAAACCCTTTCCTGTTGTTGTCGTGGTCGAAGTCGTCCGTTTACATTGGTATTATTACTACCAATCCCCGCGGCGAGCTTCGTGTAGCGCAAACTGGTACACGATACAACAGTGATTCGATGACTCGCTGGCTCGGAATGCTTGATCCTTACTAATGGCGTCATTAGTAGGGATCAACAAATGATCCCCCCCCTCCCCCCCTCCGCTCTAGTGATGCGTCCCCAGAACATTTTTCATGGATACCGGAAGGAGAAGCTCTTTTTGATTGATTTAATTGCTGATAATTCAGTTTAATTTAGAGAAGTGCTTTTTAATAGTTCCATCCTGATAATAGGGTTCGGGTGTGAGATGCTCTGGCGATGTGATAATATATTTCTCGATTTTTTGGAACAAATTTGTCTGGTATGTCATCCTTTTCAGGACTCACCAATATAATTTTAATTAATGTTTAATTAATATAATAATCGCACTATTTTCTTCTGCATGTTGTATCAAGGAATTTATGGATGATGTGGTAAGATTTCCCCACACCTATAATACTTACAAAATACTTACACAAAACTCCTTGACTTGTAAAATACTTACATAACACTACTTCTACACTTATACAGTAATTACAAAACACTACTACGACACACAAAATTTAATCAAACTCCTACAACACTTAAAAGACTTGCACAAAACTCCTACAACACTCCTACAATTATACAATACTTATAAAACACCCTCACAACACTTAAACAATATTTACACATAACTCCTTCAACACTTTAACAATACTTGCACAACACCCTTACATCACCTACACAATAATTACAGAACACTCCTACAACACTTATGCAATACATACACAACATCCCTACAATACTTATACAATATTTACACAACACTTCTAAGACTCTTAAAAATACTTTCACAACACTTCTTCAACGCTCCTACAACACTTATACAATACTTCTGCAACATTTCTACAACATTATTCAATATTTAAGCAACACTACTACTACTACTACACATACAATACTTTCACAACACTCAAACAACACATATATAATGTTACTGCAACATCCTATAACCCTAATACGACACTCTTGCAATATTATACAAATATTGGTGTACAATTAGAGAATACTTATACATGTGCAACACTCCTGCAACACTACTACAACACTCTTGCAACACTCCTGCAACACTACTACAACACTCTTGCAACACTCCTGCAACACTACTACAACACTCTTGCAACACTCCTGCTACACTACTACAACACTCTTGCAACACTCCTGCAACACTACTACAACACTCTTGCAACACTCCTGCAACACTACTACAACATTCTTGCAACACTCCTGCAACACTACTACAACACTCTTGCAACACTCCTGCAACACTACTACAACACTCTTGCAACACTCCTGCAACACTACTACAACACTCTTGCAACACTACTACAACACTACTACAACACTCTTACAACACTCCTGCAACACTACTACAACACTCTTGCAACACTACTACAACACTACTACAACACTCTTGCAACACTCCTGCAACACTACTACAACACTCTTGCAACACTACTACAACACTCCTGCAACACTACTACAACACTCTTGCAACACTCCTGCAGCACTACTACAACATTCTTGCAACATTCCTGCTACACTACTACAACACTCTTGCAACACTCCTGCAACACTACTACAACACTCTTGCAACACTCTTGCAACACTCCTGCAACACTACTACAACATTCTTGCAACATTCCTGCAACACTACTACAACACTCTTGCAACACTACTACAACACTCTTGCAACACTCCTGCTACACTACTACAACACTCTTGCAACACTTCTGCTACACTACTACAACACTCTTGCAACACTCCTGCTACACTACTACAACACTCTTGCAACACTCCTGCAACACTACTACAACATTCTTGCAACACTCCTGCAACACTACTACAACACTCTTGCAACACTCATGCAACACTACTACAACACTCTTGCAACACTCCTGCAACACTACTACAGCATTCTTGCAACACTTCTGCTACACTACTACAACACTCTTGCAACACTCCTGCTACACTACTACAACACTCTTGCAACACTCCTGCTACACTTCGGCAACACTCCTGCAAAACGTCTGCAACATTACTACAACACCCCTGCAACACTCCTGCAACACTTCTACAACACTACTACAACACACCTGCAACACTACTACAACATTACTACAACACTCACGCAACACTCACACAACACTCCTACAACACTCCTACAACACTATTACAACACTCCTGCAACACTACTACAACACTCCAGCAACACTACTACAGCACTTCTGCAACACTACTACAACACTCGAGCAACACTACTACAGCACTTCTGCAACACTACTACAACACTTCTGCAACACTACTACAACACTCTTGCAACACTACTACAACACTCTTGCAACACTCCAGCAACACTATTACAACACTACTACAACACTCCAGCAACACTACTACAACACTCCAGCAACACTACTACAACACTCCAGCAACACTACTACAACACTCCAGCAACACTACTACAACACTCCAGCAACACTACTACAACACTCCAGCAACACTACTACATCACTCTTGCAACACTACTACAACACTCCAGCAACACAACTACAACACTCCAGCAACACAACGACAACACTCCAGCAACACTACTACAACACTCCAGCAACACTACTACAACACTCCAGCAACACTACTGCAACACTCTTACAACACTACTACAACACTCTTGCAACACTACTACAACACTCCAGCAACACTACTACAACACTCCAGCAACACTATTACACCACTACTACAACACTCCAGCAACACTATTACAACACTACTACAACACTCTTGCAACACTACTACAACACTCGAGCAACACTACTGCAACACTACTACAACACTCATGCAACACTACTACAATACTCCAGCAACACAACTACAACACTCCAGCAACACTACTACAACACTCCAGCAACACTACTACAACACTCCAGCAACACTACTACAACACTCCAGCAACACTATTACAACACTACTACAACACTCCAGCAACACTATTACAACACTACTACAACACTCTTACAACACTACTACAACACTCCAGCAACACTACTACAACACTACTATAACACTCCAGCAACACAACTACAACACTCCAGCAACACTACTACAACACTCCAGCAACACTACTACAACACTCCAGCAACACTACTACAACACTCTTGCAACACTACTACAACACTCCAGCAACACTACTACAACACTCCAGCAACACAACTACAACACTCCAGCAACACTACTACAACACTTGTCGTGACGCTGAACCCCGGTTCATTCCGAACACAGCGATTACACAACACATAACACCTTGCCTCAGCAACCGTTACTACCACCGTGTACTCCTACACACACCAGACCCTTGAGGCGTACCACTAGGTTTGTACTGGAACACATTGAATAAACATACGGAAGGTATTTAAAGGCCGTCGGGTTTTGTCATTTAATTACAAGAATAGACTCTGACAATTAATACTATATTAATTAACATACTCAATTAGGTCAATACACTTAAAATACCCATAGACCACTTGACCTCCGCGGTCACCACCCACACTCGTAACTTCCGCCTAAGTCCCTAATACGGAATGATTACTACAACGCTCCACACCCGGTTAGTCTTACATTCAATACTCACATACTGCAGACTTAACTTGGTCACTAAGATCACAACAGGTTCTCGCATAGCTGTCTGCTACACTTCGTTGCTGCTACAACCGGAGACCTCCGAGGACTTGCTAGTTCAACTTCCACAACCAGACTGACTCCAGCCAACCATGGCCTCAAACATTTCACCACGCCTCTTGAGGAAGGTATAATCCGATTAACCTTATCCCTAGAGCGGTAATCTTGTTCCTAGAAGCCTGACGATGAATAATTCCTCTTTCCAGGAATTATTAATTTGGCTAAACAGCTTCGGTCTTAATCCATTGACCTTTCTTAGATATGTGATCCATAGTCTGTCTACTTAACATGTACTTTCAATCATCATTCGTTAAGTGTTGTAGTAATGATCCTCTAGCTAATAATTCCTACTAACTTGTGGATTACAACACACTCCAGCAACACTACTACAACACTCCAGCAACACTATTACAACACTACTACAACACTCCAGCAACACTATGACAACACTACTACAACAATCTTGCAACACTACTACAACACTCCAGCAACACTACTACAACACTCCAGCAACACTATTACAACACTCTTGCAACACTACTACAACACTACTACAACACTCTTGCAACACTACTACAACACTCCAGCAACACTTCTACAACACTCTTGCAACACTAGTACAACACTCCAGCAACACTACTACAACACTCCAGCAACACTACTACAACACTCTTGCATCACTACTACAACACTCCAGCAACACTACTACAACACTCTTGCAACACTACTACAACACTCCAGCAACACTACTACAACACTCTTGCAACACTACTACAACACTCCAGCAACACTACTACAACACTCTTACAACACTCCAGCAACACTACTACAACACTCCAGCAACACTACTACAACACTCTTACAACACTACTACAACACTCTTGCAACACTACTACAACACTCCAGCAACAATACTACAACACTCTTGCAACACTACTACAACACTCCAGCAACACTACTACAACACTCCAGCAACACTACTACAACACTACAGCAACACTATTACAACACTACTACAACACTCTTGCAACACTACTACAACTCTCCTACAACACTACTACAAAACTCCTACAACACTATTACAACACTACTACCTACCTTGAGGTGCTTCCGGGGCTTAGTGTCCCCGCGGCCCGGTCGTCGACCAGGCCTCCTGGTTGCTGGACTGATCAACCAGGCTGTTAGACGCGGCTGCTCGCAGCCTGACGTATGAGTCACAGCCTGGTTGATCAGGTATCCTTTGGAGGTGCTTATCCAGTTCTCTCTTGAACACTGTGAGGGGTTTGCCAGTTATGCCCCTTATGTGTAGTGGAAGCGTGTTGAACAGTCTCGGGCCTCTGATGTTGATAGAGTTCTCTCTCAGAGTACCTGTTGCACCTCTGCTTTTCAACGGGGGTATTCTGCACATCCTGCCATGTCTTCTGGTCTCATGTGGTGTTATTTCTGTGTGCAGGTTTGGGACCAGCCCCTCAATTATTTTCCACGTGTAAATTATTATGTATCTCTCCCGCCTGCGCTCAAGGGAGTACAGATTTAGGCTCTTTAGTCGGTCCCAGTAATTTAGATGTTTTACTGAGTGGATTCTAGCAGTAAAGGATCTCTGCACGCTCTCTAGGTCAGCAATTTCTCCAGCTTTGAAAGGGGCTGTCATTGTGCAGCAGTACTCCACTCTAGATAGCACAAGCGTTTTGAAAAGTATCATCATCGGTATAGCATCTCTAGTGTGAAAAGTTCTTGTTATCCAACCTGTCATTTTTCTTGCAGTTGTGACGGCTACTTTATTGTGTTCTTTAAAGGTAAGGTCTTCCGACATGAGTACACCCAGGTCCTTTACATTGCCTTTTCGTTCTATGTTATGATTTGCCTGCGTTTTGTACGTGGTTCCTGTTTTTATGTTTTCAATTTTTCCGTAGCGCATGAGCTGAAACTTATCCTCGTTGAATACCATATTATTTTCTGTAGCCCATAGAAAGACCTGATCTACATCTGATTGGAGGTTTGCCGTGTCCTCTATGTTGCCAACTCTCATGAAAATCCTAGTGTCATCTGCAAAGGATGATACAGTGCTATAGGTTGTGTTCTGGTCTATGTCCGATATGAGGATGAGAAAAAGTACTGGAGCAAGCACAGTACCCTGGGGGACTGAGCTCTTCACGGTTGATGGGCTGGATTTTATTTTGTTGACTATTACACATTGGGTTCTGTCAGTCAGGAAATTGTAGATCCATCTGCCTATTTTCCCGGTAATTCCTTTTGAACGCATTTTATGTGCAATAACACCATGGTCACATTTATCAAAAGCTTTTGCGAAATCTGTGTAAATTACATCAGCATTTTGTTTGTCTTCCATAGCATCTAATGCCATATCATAGTGGTCCAGCAACTGCGACAGGCAAGAGCGCCCTGTTCTGAAACCATGTTGTCCGGGGTTATGGAGATGCTGTGATTCCATGTATTTTGTGATCTTACTTCTTAGCACTCTCTCAAAAATTTTTATGATGTGCGATGTTAGTGCTATCGGTCTGTAATTTTTTGCCTCTGCCTTATTTCCTCCTTTATGGAGTGGTGCTATCTCTGCTGTTTTTAGTATGTCAGGGATAACGCCAGTATCTAGGCTTTGTCTCCACAGAATGTGAAGGGCCTGCGATAGTGGTTTTTTACAGTTCTTGATGAATATGGAGTTCCAAGAATCCGGGCCTGGTGCAGAGTGCATAGACATACTGTTTATGGCTTCTTCAAAATCTAGTGGGGATAGGGCGACGTCTGATATGTGATTTGATGTTGGTATCATATCCATGAAAAATTCATTTGGGTTATCAATCTTTAGTGCATTTAATGGCTCACTGAAAACAGAGTCGTACTGCTTCCTCAGTAACTCGCTCATTTCTTTGTTGTCATCTGTGAAAGTTCCATCTCCCTTTCGCAGGGGCCCGATACTAGATGTGGTTTTTTATCTTGATTTTGCATAGGAGAAAAAATATTTCGGATTTCTCTCTATTTCACTGATGGCCTTTTGCTCTCTTTGCCTCTCCTGGGTTTTGTATAATTCTTGTAGCTTGAGTTCAATTGTTTCTATTTCTCTACCTAACCTTCTTCGCCGTTCTTGAGATAGGGTGCGACTCTCAAGTTGTTCCGCGATTCGTTTTCTTCGCCTATATAAGGAACGACGTTCCCGTTCCAATCTGCATCTCTTTCTCTTTTTTCTTAGGGGTATGCGGTTTGAACATATTTCTAGCGCTACTGAGCTTATTTTTTCCAGGCACTGGTTCAAGTTTGCATTTCCTAGCTGTTCTTCCCAGTTTATTTCTGTGAAGTCCTGGTTTATTTGCTCCCAGTTTATCCGTTTATTATTGAAGTTGAATTTGCTGAAATCTCCTCCACCGGGAATCTGGACTGGTTTTGGAGGTCCATTCCCCATGGTTGTCAGTACCTCAATTAAGTTGTGATCTGAGTAACAGGTATTTGTAATCATTATGTTCCCGATCAACTCATCATTATTAGTGAAAATGAGGTCCAGCGTGTTCTCCTTCCTAGTTGGTTCTACTATTTGCTGGTTTAAGGCAAACCTATCGCACATCCGTAGCAGGTCATTTGCATGTGCCTGCTCATTTAGGCTACTTCCTGGTATTCTTTCTGATATTACTGTATTAGCCAGGTGCTTCCATTTCAGGTGCCGTAGGTTGAAGTCCCCAAGCAGGATGATGTTCGGAGCTGGATTTGTGAGGTTTTCCAAGCAGTGCTCTATTTTCATTAGTTGGTCTTTAAACTGCTGAGGGTTTGCCTCCGGTGACTTATATACAAGGACAACAACTACATTTAGGATCTCTATTTTGACTATCAGCACTTCCACCATATCATTTGAGGTGTTTAGCAGCTCAGTACAGATGAGTGTGTCTTTGATGTAGAGGCTGACCCCACCCTGAAGCCGGTGTTTCCTATCACATCTGAAGAGATTGTATTCTGGGATCCATATTTCACCATCAAGGTAGTCCTTTGTGTGAGTTTCCGTTAGGGCTGCAAACACTGCATTTGCCTCATGAAGGAGACCATCTATAAAATGAACTTTGTTGGATTTGCGTGTTTTTATACCCTGGATGTTGGCAAATATAAATGATGTTATCGTGTTAGTGGAAGTGCTGGATGCTTTAATTGGTGTTAATATCTGAGGCTCTGGTAAGGAGGCCACTGTGTTTGCGTCCTCTCTAGCATTTGACCGAGTTGGTGGTAGAGTCTGGTCATTTTTAGCCATTCTTCTCCTCCTCCTCTTGCTAAAAAATTATCCCGGTTGATGGAGTAGTGGCTGTTTTCATAGTGGTAGTCTGTCGGTTTTATTCGCCTGGTACCTCTTATATGAAAAGCTGGGCATTCAGCATTGAAGCACTCTTTCCTGTCCAAAGAGTTCTTGCAAATTTCTGGGTGAAAGAATTCACAGCTTTTGGTACATTTACCTGTATTGAGGAGGTTTCTGCACTTTCTAGGGTGATTGTGTGTACATGTTCCATTAATTCTTCCCGATTCCCCATGCTTACAGGTAGCCCATCTGTAATACCAACAGATTTTGGGGCCTTGTTTTGTTTGTTTCCCTCTGCCAGGGACCGCACTCTGCTGCGGCGCCCCCGACACTGTGCTCTGCTCCGGTGCCTGTGACACCGCGCTCTGCTCCGGTGCCTGCGACACCGCGCACTGCTCAGGGGTCCCCGACTCCGTGCCCTGCTCAGGCATCCCCGACTCCGCGCCCTGCTCAGGCATCCCCGACTCCGTGCCCTGCTCAGGCATCCCCGACTCCGCGCCCTGCTCAGGCATCCCCGACTCCGCGCCCTGCTCAGGCATCCCCGACTCCGCGCCCTGCTCAGGCATCCCCGACTCCGTGCCCTGCTCAGGCATCCCCGACTCCGCGCCCTGCTCAGGCGCCGCTGCCACAGAGCTCTGTGCTACAGCTGGTTGTACCTTGGTGTCATGTACAGTTTGTTTGAAGACATTAGAAATTGCTATGCAGGCATTAATTAGTAATTCTCTGTTTTCGGCGGGAGTTTTATCCAGGATTTCCATCAATTTCAAAAAAGTTACATCATCCTTTTTGCAGAGCCAGTACACAGAGTGGTCACTGGGACCATTTCTCCTTGAATTGTTAGTCATGTTGGCACATTTTTTGTGTATGGCTGCTGAACAGAGTTGGCATTGAAAGCTCTGTTGGTAATCTACCTTCATGTTGCATTCTATGCACGTTTTTATCAAAGCCATTTTTTTAACACTTCTGTTCAGTGGTGATGGTCTTACAAGGTGGGGTGTTGACCGGTGGGGGAGTTGACCGCGGGTGCTGGCCGTGGGAGCTGGCCGTGGGTGTTGACCGTGGGTGTTTACCAACTTGAGATAGGCCTGGAAGAGGCTGTATGGACGGCCACTGTTGCTACCACGTGTCGCACTCTTAATTTGTTTTGTTCACTTGTTAGATTACATTACTTGCATTTTCCCACTAGTTATCATACAGTAGAGGCGTCTAGTTTCTGTGTCTGGGCACTAGTTACCTGAGTACGTTACACTATTTGAAAGAATACACACACAAGAGGGTACTGGGGTGGGCCTACCTCCAAGTGGCCCTTGTTTACACACACACGACGGACTTATTTTGTGTGTAATTTGTTCACTTGATATTAGACTATGTTATCTTAATTTGTTATAATAGACACAGGTTTTGCATAGAGAGCTTTGCACTATGGGCACTGATTACTTGATGTTTCAATAGCGAGAGATGTGATTTATTGACGACTTGGCAACTATCGCCTAAGGCCTCCTGGCACCACGAGGGCAGGCCTTGACTACACACGAAGTTCACTTATTTTTCCTTTAACACAAACGGTCGGATGGTAATCACAATGATATATTGCTTAATATGTTGAGACACACTTTAAAAGTTATCTGACTGTGTTTAGTTCCTGTATCACTGAAATGTCCCTAGTTATATATTGTTTTCCGCGGAGCTCGCACCGCGTGGCCCTTCCCCTCTCACACCCAAAACACCCACCTACTACAACACTCTTGCAACACTACTACAACACTCTTGCAACACTACTACAACACTCTTGCAACACTACTACAACACTCCAGCAACACTATTACAACACTACTACAACACTCCAGCAACACTACTACAACACTCCTACAACACTACTACAACACTCCAGCAACACTATTACAACACTACTACAACACTCTTGCAACACTACTACAACACTCCAGCAACACTACTACAACACTCCAGCAACACTACTACAACACTCCAGCAACACTACTACAACACTCTTGCAACACTACTACAACACTCCAGCAACACTACTACAACACTCCAGCAACACTATTACAACACTCCAGCAACACTACTACAACACTCCAGCAATACTACTACAACACTCTTGCAACACTACTACAACACTCCAGCAACACTACTACAAAACTCTTACAACACTACTACAACACTCCAGCAACACTACTACAACACTCCAGCAACACTACTACAACACTCTTACAACACTACTACAACACTCTTGCAACACTACTACAACACTCCAGCAACACTACTATAACACTCTTGCAACACTACTACAACACTCCAGCATCACTACTACAACACTACAGCAACACTATTACAACACTACTACAACACTCTTACAACACTACTACAACACTCCAGCAACACTACTACAACACTCCAGCAACACTACTACAACACTCCTACAACACTACTACAACACTCCTACAACACTATTACAACACTACTACAACACTCTTGCAACACTACTACAACACTCTTGCAACACTACTACAACACTCTTGCAACACTACTACAACACTCTTGCAACACTACTACAACACTACTACAACACTCCAGCAACACTACTACAACACTCCAGCAACACTACTACAACACTCCAGCAACACTACTACAACACTCCTACAACACTACTACAACACTCCAGCAACACTATTACAACACTACTACAACACTCTTGCAACACTACTACAACACTCCAGCAACACTACTAAAACACTACTACAACACTCTTGCAACACTGCTACAACATTCCAGCAACACTACTACAACACTCCAGCAACACTACTACAACATTCCTACAACACTACTACAACACTACAACAACACTATTACAACACTCTTGCAACACTACTACAACACTCCAGCAACACTACTACAACACTCCATGAACACTACTACAACACTCCTACAACACTACTAGAACACTCCTACAACACTATTACAACACTACTACAACACTCTTGCAACACTACTACAACACTCCAGCAACACTACTACAACACTCTTGCAACACTACTACAACACTCCAGCAACACTACTACAACACTCCAGCAACACTATTACAACACTCCAGCAACACTACTACAACACTCCAGCAATACTACTACAACACTCTTGCAACACTACTACAACACTCCAGCAACACTACTACAAAACTCTTACAACACTACTACAACACTCCAGCAACACTACTACAACACTCCAGCAACACTACTACAACACTCTTACAACACTACTACAACACTCTTGCAACACTACTACAACACTCCAGCAACACTACTATAACACTCTTGCAACACTACTACAACACTCCAGCATCACTACTACAACACTACAGCAACACTATTACAACACTACTACAACACTCTTACAACACTACTACAACACTCCAGCAACACTACTACAACACTCCAGCAACACTACTACAACACTCCTACAACACTACTACAACACTCCTACAACACTATTACAACACTACTACAACACTCTTGCAACACTACTACAACACTCTTGCAACACTACTACAACACTCTTGCAACACTACTACAACACTCTTGCAACACTACTACAACACTACTACAACACTCCAGCAACACTACTACAACACTCCAGCAACACTACTACAACACTCCAGCAACACTACTACAACACTCCTACAACACTACTACAACACTCCAGCAACACTATTACAACACTACTACAACACTCTTGCAACACTACTACAACACTCCAGCAACACTACTAAAACACTACTACAACACTCTTGCAACACTGCTACAACATTCCAGCAACACTACTACAACACTCCAGCAACACTACTACAACATTCCTACAACACTACTACAACACTACAACAACACTATTACAACACTCTTGCAACACTACTACAACACTCCAGCAACACTACTACAACACTCCATGAACACTACTACAACACTCCTACAACACTACTAGAACACTCCTACAACACTATTACAACACTACTACAACACTCTTGCAACACTCCAGCATCACAACTACAACACTCCAGCAACACTACTACAACACTCCAGCAACACTACTACAACACTCCAGCAACACTACTACAACACTCCTGCAACACTACTACAACACTCCACAACACTATTACAACACTACTACAACACTCTTGCAACACTCCAGCAACACTACTACAACACTCCAGCAACACTACTACAACACTTCTGCAACACTACTACAACACTCCAGCAACACTACTACAACACTCCTACAACACTACTACAACACTCCAGCAACACTACTACAACACTATTACAACACTACTACAACACTCTTGCAACACTACTACAACACTCCAGCAACACTACTACAGCACTTCTGCAACACTACTACAACATTCCATCAACACTACTACAACACTCCTACAACACTACTACAACACTCCAGCAACACTACTACAACACTCCAGCAATACTACTACAACACTCTTGCAACACTACTACAACACTCCAGCAACACTACTACAAAACTCTTACAACACTACTACAACACTCCAGCAACACTACTACAACACTCCAGCAACACTACTACAACACTCTTACAACACTACTACAACACTCTTGCAACACTACTACAACACTCCAGCAACACTACTATAACACTCTTGCAACACTACTACAACACTCCAGCATCACTACTACAACACTACAGCAACACTATTACAACACTACTACAACACTCTTACAACACTACTACAACACTCCAGCAACACTACTACAACACTCCAGCAACACTACTACAACACTCCTACAACACTACTACAACACTCCTACAACACTATTACAACACTACTACAACACTCTTGCAACACTACTACAACACTCTTGCAACACTACTACAACACTCTTGCAACACTACTACAACACTCTTGCAACACTACTACAACACTACTACAACACTCCAGCAACACTACTACAACACTCCAGCAACACTACTACAACACTCCAGCAACACTACTACAACACTCCTACAACACTACTACAACACTCCAGCAACACTATTACAACACTACTACAACACTCTTGCAACACTACTACAACACTCCAGCAACACTACTAAAACACTACTACAACACTCTTGCAACACTGCTACAACATTCCAGCAACACTACTACAACACTCCAGCAACACTACTACAACATTCCTACAACACTACTACAACACTACAACAACACTATTACAACACTCTTGCAACACTACTACAACACTCCAGCAACACTACTACAACACTCCATGAACACTACTACAACACTCCTACAACACTACTAGAACACTCCTACAACACTATTACAACACTACTACAACACTCTTGCAACACTACTACAACACTCCTACAACACTATTACAACACTACTACAACACTCTTGCAACACTCCAGCATCACAACTACAACACTCCAGCAACACTACTACAACACTCTAGCAACACTACTACAACACTCCAGCAACACTACTACAACACTCCTGCAACACTACTACAACACTCCACAACACTATTACAACACTACTACAACACTCTTGCAACACTCCAGCAACACTACTACAACACTCCAGCAACACTACTACAACACTTCTGCAACACTACTACAACACTCCAGCAACACTACTACAACACTCCTACAACACTACTACAACACTCCAGCAACACTACTACAACACTATTACAACACTACTACAACACTCTTGCAACACTCCAGCAACACTACTACAGCACTCCAGCAACACTACTACAACACTTCTGCAACACTACTACAACACTCCAGCAACACTACTACAACACTCCTACAACACTACTACAACACTCCAGCAACACTACTACAACACTATTACAACACTACTACAACACTCTTGCAACACTACTACAACACTCCAGCAACACTACTACAACACTCCAGCAACACTACTACAACATTCCAGCAACACTACTACAACACTCTTGCAACACTACAACCACAACACTCCAGCAATACTATTACAACACTCTTGCAACACTACTACAACACTCTTGCAACACTACTACAACACTCTTGCAACACTACTACAACACTCCAGCAACACTTCTACAACACTCTTGCAACACTACTACAACACTCCAGCAACACTACTACAACACTTCAGCAACACTACTACAACACTCTTACAACACTACTACAACACTCTTGCAACACTACTACAACACTCCAGCAACACTACTACAACACTCTTGCAACACTACTACAACACTCCAGCAACACTACTACAACACTCCAGCAACACTCCAGCAACACTACTACAACACTACTACAACACTCCAGCACCACTACTACAACACTCCAGCAACACTATTACAACACTACTACAACACTCCAGCAACACTATTACAACACTACTACAACACTCTTGCAACACTACTACAACACTCCAGCAACACTACTACAACACTCCAGCAACACTATTACAACACTTCAGCAACACTACTACAACACTACTGCAACACAACTACAACACAACTACAACACTCCAGCAACACTATTACAACGCTACTACAACACTCTTGCAACACTAAAACAACACTCTTGCAACACTACTACAACACTCCAGCAACACTAATACAACACTCTTGCAACACTACTACAACACTCCAGCAACACTACTACAACACTCCAGCAACACTATTACAACACTCTTGCAACACTACTACAACACTCTTGCAACACTACTACAACACTCTTGCAACACTACTACAACACTCCAGCAACACTACTACAACACTCTTGCAACACTACTACAACACTCCAGCAACATTACTACAACACTCCAGCAACACTACTACAACACTCTTACAACACTACTACAACACTCTTGCAACACTACTACAACACTCCAGCAACACTACTACAACACTCTTGCAACACTACTACAACACTCCAGCAACACTATTACAACACTCTTGCAACACTACTACAACACTCTTGCAACACTACTACAACACTCCAGCAACACTACTACAACACTCTTGCAACACTACTACAACACTCCAGCAACACTACTACAACACTTCAGCAACACTACTACAACACTCTTACAACACTACTACAACACTCTTGCAACACTACTACAACACTCCAGCAACACTACTACAACACTCTTGCAACACTACTACAACACTCCAGCAACACTACTACAACACTCCAGCAACACTCCAGCAACACTACTACAACACTACTACAACACTCCAGCACCACTACTACAACACTCCAGCAACACTATTACAACACTACTACAACACTCCAGCAACACTATTACAACACTACTACAACACTCTTGCAACACTACTACAACACTCCAGCAACACTACTACAACACTCCAGCAACACTATTACAACACTTCAGCAACACTACTACAACACTACTACAACACTACTGCAACACAACTACAACACTACTACAACACTCCAGCAACACTATTACAACGCTACTACAACACTCTTGCAACACTAAAACAACACTCTTGCAACACTACTACAACACTCCAGCAACACTAATACAACACTCTTGCAACACTACTACAACACTCCAGCAACACTACTACAACACTCCAGCAACACTATTACAACACTCTTGCAACACTACTACAACACTCTTGCAACACTACTACAACACTCTTGCAACACTACTACAACACTCCAGCAACACTACTACAACACTCTTGCAACACTACTACAACACTCCAGCAACATTACTACAACACTCCAGCAACACTACTACAACACTCTTACAACACTACTACAACACTCTTGCAACACTACTACAACACTCCAGCAACACTACTACAACACTCTTGCAACACTACTACAACACTCCAGCAACACTATTACAACACTCTTGCAACACTACTACAACACTCTTGCAACACTACTGCAACACTCCAGCAACACTACTACAACACTCTTGCAACACTACTACAACACTCCTGCAACACTACTACAGCACTTCTGCAACACTACTACAACACTCCAGCAACACTATTACAAAACTCCAGCAAAACTACTACAACACTCCAGCAACACTACTACAACACTATTACAACACTACTACAACACTCTTGCAACACTACTACAACACTCCTACAACACTATTACAACACTACTACAACACTCTTGCAACACTACTACAAAACTCCAGCAACACTCCAGCAACACTATTACAACACTACTACAACACTCCAGCAACACTATTACAACACTACTACAACACTCTTGCAACACTACTACAGCACTCCAGCAACACTACTACAACACTCCAGCAACACTACTACAACACTCTTGCAACACTACTACAACACTCCAGCAACACAACTACAACACTCCAGCAACACAACTACAACACTCCAGCAACACTACTACAACACTCCAGCAACACTACTACAACACTCCAGCAACACTACTACAACACTCCTACAACACTCTTGCAACACTACTACAACACTCCAGCAACACTACTACATCACTCCAGCAACACTATTACAACACTACTACAACACTCCAGCAACACTATTACAACACTACTACAACACTCTTGCAACACTACTACAACACTCCAGCAACACTACTACAACACTCCAGCAACACTACTACAATACTACTACAACACTCCAGCAACACTACTACAACACTCCAGCAACACTACTACAACACTCCAGCAACACTATTACAACACTACTACAACACTCCAGCAACACTATTACAACACTACTACAACACTCCAGCAACACTATTACGACACTACTACAACACTCCAGCAACACTACTACAACACTCTTGCAACACTACTACAACACTCCAGCAACACTACTACAACACTCCATCAACACAACTACAACACTCCAGCAACACTACTACAACACTCCAGCAACACTACTACAACACTCCAGCAACACTACTACAACACTCCAGCAACACTACTACAACACTACTACAACACTATTACAACACTACTACAACACTCTTGCAACACTACTACAACACTCCAGGAACACTACTACAACACTCCAGCAACACTACTACAACACTCCAGCAACACTACTACAACACTACTACCACACTATTACAACACTACTACAACACTCTTGCAACACTACTGTAACACGGGTTAGTGTTTCTCTCTCTACTTATCTACCTTCTACTCCCTCTACCCGTATTCTTACTTTTTATTCTCTACCAAGGGACTCCAAAACTTTTACCAAAGCCATCTCCACGCCACGTGGTCCTAAGACGATTGACCGACTTAGGATTCTACACCCAGTATGACGTGACCTAAGCTCTGAGCAAAACCCTAGAGTCGCCTCTACGCTGCCACCACCAGACCAGTAACACAAGAGCAATGATCGAGGTCTGGATCGATCACGCTAATTAATCAACCTTGGGGCTTGATCCCCACTATATACGATGACCTTGAGTGTGGAATAAATTACACGGTAATGATAATTCCGATTCGATGTTAGAATCGGCGCCCAATCCAACTTTACCTCGTGTGGACCACGTGACCAGGACAAGTGTACACATAAAACACATGGAAACAATAAAAATGCAAATTCTTAACTTAATTAATTTATTAAAAGAAAACTAAAACAAAAATCTAAATATGTTCACTCCCTGTCACTTTAACACTCCCTACTTGACCTGAATGGCAAATGAGACTATTTCTATACATAACAATAGCAACTATACCTCTATGTTTTACCAGCTACAGATGTTGGGCTGGCCTCGGGGAGAGGTAAGATGTTTGACCTCTCCCAGCTGCTTCCGTGACCACACTGATCTCTCCCTTGTTTGGTCTACCCCAGACAGAGCATTGTATCCTTCCGCCTAGTCAGTCAAAGTTCTACCAAGTTACTAGCAAGGTTTAAGTTATAACAATTAAACTCTGTTGTACTTAATTGATCCAGACTGGTTGAATTATTTTACTGAAGTTAAATTACACAAGCCTCTAACGGCAGAGCTGTTCCCGATCACAAAAATGGTTATTAAAACTTTGAGAAATAATAGACATGTCAACCCTGCTGACCTATGACCGCCGGTCACTCCGCCTTACAAGTTAGATCTGATTCGTGACGTCACTGATGGTGACTTAAACTCAATAATTAGAATACTCTTGATGTTGTACCCAGTACTATTATACAATACAATTTTAATACAAAATGAATAAAGGCTAATTTCTCTAAATTACTGAATACTATAGGATGATTCATTATACGCAGCTATGAACAAAGCGTCGGTTATTTCCACCGCGAATTCCCCTGGGGGTCAGGTCACCATGCGGGCTCAGCTTCCCATTCTCTTTTGTCGATAAACCACTCTGGATAATTCTTACAACAGCCTAGTTTGTTACACTACTACAACACTATTACAACGCTACTACAACACTCTTGCAAAACTACTACAACACTCCAGCAACACTCCAGCAACACTATTACAACACTACTACAACACTCCAGCAACACTATTACAACACTACTACAACACTCTTGCAACACTACTACAACACTCCAGCAACACTACTACAACACTCCAGCAACACTACTACAACACTCTTGCAACACTACTACAACACTCCAGCAACACAACTACAACACTCCAGCAACACAACTACAACACTCCAGCAACACTACTACAACACTCCAGCAACACTACTACAACACTCCAGCAACACTACTACAACACTCTTACAACACTACTACAACACTCTTGCAACACTACTACAACACTCCAGCAACACTACTACAACGCTCCAGCAACACTATTACAACACTACTACAACACTCCAGCAACACTATTACAACACTACTACAACACTCTTGCAACACTACTACAACACTCCAGCAACACTACTAAAACACTCTTGCAACACAACTACAACACTCCAGCAACACAACTACAACACTCCAGCAACACTACTACAACACTCCAGCAACACTACCACAACACTCCAGCAACACTACTACAACACTCCAGCAACACTATTACAACACTACTACAACATTCCAGCAACACTATTACAACACTACTACAACACTCTTGCAACACTACTACAACACTCCAGCAACACTACTACAACCCTCCAGCAACACTACTACAACACTCCAGCAACACAACTACAACACTCCAGCAACACTACTACAACACTCCAGCAACACTACTACAACACTCCAGCAACACTCCAGCAACACTACTACAACACTACTACAACACTCCAGCAACACTACTACAACACTCCAGCAACACTATTACAACACTACTACAACACTCCTGCAACACTATTACAACACTACTACAACACTCTTGCAACACTACTACAACACTCCAGCAACACTACTACAACACTACAGCAACACTATTACAACACTCCAGCAACACTACTACAACACTACTACAAGACTACTGCAACACAACTACAACACTACTACAACACTCCAGCAACACTATTACAACACTACTACAACTCTCTTGCAACACTACTACAACACTCTTGCAACACTACTACAACACTCCAGCAACACTACTACAACACTCTTGCAACACTTCTACAACACTCCAGCAACACTACTACAACACTCCAGCAACACTATTACAACACTCTTGCAACACTACTACAACACTCTTGCAACACTACTACAACACTCTTGCAACACTACTACAACACTCCAGCAACACTACTACAACACTCTTGCAACACTAGTACAACACTCCAGCAACATTACTACAACACTCCAGCAACACTACTACAACACTCTTACAACACTACTACAACACTCTTGCAACACTACTACAACACTCCAGCAACACTACTACAACACTCTTGGAACACTACTACAACACTCCTGCAACACTACTACAGCACTTCTGCAACACTACTACAACACTCCAGCAACACTACTACAACACTCCAGCAACACTACTACAACACTCCAGCAACACTACTACAACACTCTTGCAACACTACTACAACACTCCAGCAACACTACTACAACACTCCAGCAACACTATTACAACACTCCAGCAAAACTACTACAACACTCCAGCAACACTACTACAACACTCTTACAACACTACTACAACACTCTTGCAACACTACTACAACACTCCAGCAACACTACTACAACACTCTTGCAACACTACTACAACACTCCAGAAACACTACTACAACACTCGTGCAACACTACTACAACACTCCAGCAACACTACTACAACACTACAGTAACACTATTACAACACTACTGCAACACTCTTGCAACACTACTACAACACTCCAGCAACACTACTACAACACTCCAGCAACACTACTACAACACTCCTACAACACTACTACAACACTCCTACAACACTATTACAACACTACTACAACACTCTTGCAACACTACTACAACACTCTTGCAACACTACTACAACACTCCAGCAACACTATTAAACACACTACTACAACACTCCAGCAACACTACTACAACACTCCAGCAACACTACTACAACACTCCAGCAACACTACTACAACACTCTTGCAACACTACTACAACACTCCAGCAACACTACTACAACACTCCAGCAACACTACTACAACACTCCAGCAAAACTACTACAACACTCCAGCAACACTACTACAACACTCTTGCAACACTACTACAACACTCCAGCAACACTACTACAACACTCTTACAACACTACTACAACACTCCAGCAACACTACTACAACACTCCACCAACACTACTACAACACTCCAGCAACACTATTACAACACTCCAGCAAAACTACTACAACACTCTTACAACACTACTACAACACTCTTGCAACACTACTACAACACTCCAGCAACACTACTACAACACTCTTGCAACACTACTACAACACTCCAGAAACACTACTACAACACTCTTGCAACACTACTACAACACTCCAGCAACACTACTACAACACTACAGTAACACTATTACAACACTACTGCAACACTCTTGCAACACTACTACAACACTCCAGCAACACTACTACAACACTCCAGCAACACTACTACAACACTCCTACAACACTACTACAACACTCCTACAACACTATTACAACACTACTACAACACTCTTGCAACACTACTACAACACTCTTGCAACACTACTACAACACTCTTGCAACACTACTAGAACACTACTACAACACTCTTGCAACACTACTACAACACTCTTGCAACACTACTACAACACTCCAGCAACACTATTAAACACACTACTACAACACTCCAGCAACACTACTACAACACTCCTACAACACTACTACAACACTCCTGCAACACTATTACAAAACTACTACAACACTCTGGCAACACTACTACAACACTCCAGCAACACTACTACAACACTCCAGCAATACTACTACAACACTCTTGCAACACTACTACAACACTCCAGCAACACTACTACAAAACTCTTACAACACTACTACAACACTCCAGCAACACTACTACAACACTCCAGCAACACTACTACAACACTCTTACAACACTACTACAACACTCTTGCAACACTACTACAACACTCCAGCAACACTACTATAACACTCTTGCAACACTACTACAACACTCCAGCATCACTACTACAACACTACAGCAACACTATTACAACACTACTACAACACTCTTACAACACTACTACAACACTCCAGCAACACTACTACAACACTCCAGCAACACTACTACAACACTCCTACAACACTACTACAACACTCCTACAACATTATTACAACACTACTACAACACTCTTGCAACACTACTACAACACTCTTGCAACACTACTACAACACTCTTGCAACACTACTACAACACTCTTGCAACACTACTACAACACTACTACAACACTCCAGCAACACTACTACAACACTCCAGCAACACTACTACAACACTCCAGCAACACTACTACAACACTCCTACAACACTACTACAACACTCCAGCAACACTATTACAACACTACTACAACACTCTTGCAACACTACTACAACACTCCAGCAACACTACTAAAACACTACTACAACACTCTTGCAACACTGCTACAACACTCCAGCAACACTACTACAACACTCCAGCAACACTACTACAACACTCCTACAACACTACTACAACACTACAACAACACTATTACAACACTCTTGCAACACTACTACAACACTCCAGCAACACTACTACAACACTCCATCAACACTACTACAACACTCCTACAACACTACTAGAACACTCCTACAACACTATTACAACACTACTACAACACTCTTGCAACACTACTACAACACTCCTACAACACTATTACAACACTACTACAACACTCTTGCAACACTCCAGCATCACAACTACAACACTCCAGCAACACTACTACAACACTCCAGCAACACTACTACAACACTCCAGCAACACTACTACAACACTCCTGCAACACTACTACAACACTCCACAACACTATTACAACACTACTACAACACTCTTGCAACACTCCAGCAACACTACTACAACACTCCAGCAACACTACTACAACACTTCTGCAACACTACTACAACACTCCAGCAACACTACTACAACACTCCTACAACACTACTACAACACTCCAGCAACACTACTACAACACTATTACAACACTACTACAACACTCTTGCAACACTACTACAACACTCCAGCAACACTACTACAGCACTTCTGCAACACTACTACAACATTCCATCAACACTACTACAACACTCCTACAACACTACTAGAACACTCCTACAACACTATTAGAACACTACTACAACACTCTTGCAACACTCCAGCATCACAACTACAACACTCCAGCAACACTACTACAACACTCCAGCAACACTACTACAACACTCCAGCAACACTACTGCAACACTCCTGCAACACTACTACAACACTCCACAACACTATTACAACACTACTACAACACTCTTGCAACACTCCAGCAACACTACTACAACACTCCAGCAACACTACTACAACACTTCTGCAACACTACTACAACACTCCAGCAACACTACTACAACACTCCTACAACACTACTACAACACTCCAGCAACACTACTACAACACTATTACAACACTACTACAACACTCTTGCAACACTCCAGCAACACTACTACAGCACTCCAGCAACACTACTACAACACTTCTGCAACACTACTACAACACTCCAGCAACACTACTACAACACTCCTACAACACTACTACAACACTCCAGCAACACTACTACAACACTATTACAACACTACTACAACACTCTTGCAACACTACTACAACACTCCAGCAACACTACTACAACACTATTACAACACTACTACAACACTCTTGCAACACTACTACAACACTCCAGCAACACTACTACAACACTCCAGCAACACTACTACAACATTCCAGCAACACTACTACAACACTCTTGCAACACTACTACAACACTCCAGCAACACTACTACAACACTCCAGCAACACTATTACAACACTCTTGCAACACTACTACAACACTCTTGCAACACTACTACAACACTCTTGCAACACTACTACAACACTCCAGCAACACTTCTACAACACTCTTGCAACACTACTACAACACTTCAGCAACACTACTACAACACTCTTACAACACTACTACAACACTCTTGCAACACTACTACAACACTCCAGCAACACTACTACAACACTCTTGCAACACTACTACAACACTCCAGCAACACTACTACAACACTCCAGCAACACTCCAGCAACACTACTACAACACTACTACAACACTCCAGCACCACTACTACAACACTCCAGCAACACTATTACAACACTACTACAACACTCCAGCAACACTATTACAACACTACTACAACACTCTTGCAACACTACTACAACACTCCAGCAACACTACTACAACACTCAAGCAACACTATTACAACACTTCAGCAACACTACTACAACACTACTACAACACTACTGCAACACAACTACAACACTACTACAACACTCCAGCAACACTATTACAACGCTACTACAACACTCTTGCAACACTAAAACAACACTCTTGCAACACTACTACAACACTCCAGCAACACTAATACAACACTCTTGCAACACTACTACAACACTCCAGCAACACTACTACAACACTCCAGCAACACTATACAACACTCTTGCAACACTACTACAACACTCCTTGCAACACTACTACAACACTCTTGCAACACTACTACAACACTCCAGCAACACTACTACAACACTCTTGCAACACTACTACAACACTCCAGCAACATTACTACAACACTCCAGCAACACTACTACAACACTCTTGCAACACTACTACAACACTCTTGCAACACTACTACAACACTCCAGCAACACTACTACAACACTCTTGCAACACTACTACAACACTCCAGCAACACTATTACAACACTCCTGCAACACTACTACAACACTCTTGCAACACTACTACAACACTCCAGCAACACTACTACAACACTCTTGCAACACTACTACAACACTCCTGCAACACTACTACAGCACTTCTGCAACACTACTACAACACTCCAGCAACACTATTACAACACTCCAGCAAAACTACTACAACACTCCAGCAACACTACTACAACACTATTACAACACTACTACAACACTCTTGCAACACTCCAGCAACACTACTACAGCACTCCAGCAACACTACTACAACACTTCTGCAACACTACTACAACACTCCAGCAACACTACTACAACACTCCTACAACACTACTACAACACTCCAGCAACACTACTACAACACTATTACAACACTACTACAACACTCTTGCAACACTACTACAACACTCCAGCAACACTACTACAACACTATTACAACACTACTACAACACTCTTGCAACACTACTACAACACTCCAGCAACACTACTACAACACTCCAGCAACACTACTACAACATTCCAGCAACACTACTACAACACTCTTGCAACACTACTACAACACTCCAGCAACACTACTACAACACTCCAGCAACACTATTACAACACTCTTGCAACACTACTACAACACTCTTGCAACACTACTACAACACTCTTGCAACACTACTACAAACACTCCAGCAACACTTCTACAACACTCTTGCAACACTACTACAACACTTCAGCAACACTACTACAACACTCTTACAACACTACTACAACACTCTTGCAACACTACTACAACACTCCAGCAACACTACTACAACACTCTTGCAACACTACTACAACACTCCAGCAACACTACTACAACACTCCAGCAACACTCCAGCAACACTACTACAACACTACTACAACACTCCAGCACCACTACTACAACACTCCAGCAACACTATTACAACACTACTACAACACTCCAGCAACACTATTACAACACTACTACAACACTCTTGCAACACTACTACAACACTCCAGCAACACTACTACAACACTCCAGCAACACTATTACAACACTTCAGCAACACTACTACAACACTACTACAACACTACTGCAACACAACTACAACACTACTACAACACTCCAGCAACACTATTACAACGCTACTACAACACTCTTGCAACACTAAAACAACACTCTTGCAACACTACTACAACACTCCAGCAACTCTAATACAACACTCTTGCAACACTACTGCAACACTACTACAACACTCCAGCAACACTACTACAACACTCCAGCAACACTATTACAACACTCTTGCAACACTACTACAACACTCTTGCAACACTACTACAACACTCTTGCAACACTACTACAACACTCCAGCAACACTACTACAACACTCTTGCAACACTACTACAACACTCCAGCAACATTACTACAACACTCCAGCAACACTACTACAACACTCTTGCAACACTACTACAACACTCCAGCAACATTACTACAACACTCCAGCAACACTACTACAACACTCTTACAACACTACTACAACACTCTTGCAACACTACTACAACACTCCAGCAACACTACTACAACACTCTTGCAACACTACTACAACACTCCAGCAACACTATTACAACACTCTTGCAACACTACTACAACACTCTTGCAACACTACTACAACACTCCAGCAACACTACTACAACACTCTTGCAACACTACTACAACACTCCTGCAACACTACTACATCACTTCTGCAACACTACTACAACACTCCAGCAACACTATTACAACACTCCAGCAAAACTACTACAACACTCCAGCAACACTACTACAACACTATTACAACACTACTACAACACTCTTGCAACACTACTACAACACTCCTACAACACTATTACAACACTACTACAACACTCTTGCAACACTACTACAAAACTCCAGCAACACTCCAGCAACACTATTACAACACTACTACAACACTCCAGCAACACTATTACAGCACTACTACAACACTCTTGCAACACTACTACAGCACTCCAGCAACACTACTACAACACTCCAGCAACACTACTACAACACTCTTGCAACACTACTACAACACTCCAGCAACACAACTACAACACTCCAGCAACACAACTACAACACTCCAGCAACACTACTACAACACTCCAGCAACACTACTACAACACTCTTACAACACTCTTGCAACACTACTACAACACTCCAGCAACACTACTACAACACTCCAGCAACACTATTACAACACTACTACAACACTCCAGCAACACTATTACAACACTACTACAACACTCTTGCAACACTACTACAACACTCCAGCAACACTACTACAACACTCCAGCAACACTACTACAACACTCCAGCAACACTCCTACAACACTATTACAACACTACTACAACACTCTTGCAACACTACTACAACACTCCTACAACACTATTACAACACTACTACAACACTCTTGCAACACTCCAGCATCACAACTACAACACTCCAGCAACACTACTACAACACTCCAGCAACACTACTACAACACTCCAGCAACACTACTACAACACTCCTGCAACACTACTACAACACTCCACAACACTATTACAACACTACTACAACACTCTTGCAACACTCCAGCAACACTACTACAACACTCCAGCAACACTACTACAACACTTCTGCAACACTACTACAACACTCCAGCAACACTACTACAACACTCCTACAACACTACTACAACACTCCAGCAACACTACTACAACACTATTACAACACTACTACAACACTCTTGCAACACTACTACAACACTCCAGCAACACTACTACAGCACTTTTGCAACACTACTACAACATTCCATCAACACTACTACAACACTCCTACAACACTACTAGAACACTCCTACAACACTATTACAACACTACTACAACACTCTTGCAACACTACTACAACACTCCTACAACACTATTACAACACTACTACAACACTCTTGCAACACTCCAGCATCACAACTACAACATTCCAGCAACACTACTACAACACTCCAGCAACACTACTACAACACTCCAGCAACACTACTACAACACTCCTGCAACACTACTACAACACTCCACAACACTATTACAACACTACTACAACACTCTTGCAACACTCCAGCAACACTACTACAACACTCCAGCAACACTACTACAACACTTCTGCAACACTACTACAACACTCCAGCAACACTACTACAACACTCCTACAACACTACTACAACACTCCAGCAACACTACTACAACACTATTACAACACTACTACAACACTCTTGCAACACTCCAGCAACACTACTACAACACTTCTGGAACACTACTACAACACTCCAGCAACACTACTACAACACTCCTACAACACTACTACAACACTCCAGCAACACTACTACAACACTATTACAACACTACTACAACACTCTTGCAACACTACTACAACACTCCAGCAACACTACTACAACACTATTACAACACTACTACAACACTCTTGCAACACTACTACAACACTCCAGCAACACTACTACAACACTCCAGCAACACTACTACAACATTCCAGCAACACTACTACAACACTCTTGCAACACTACTACAACACTCCAGCAACACTACTACAACACTCCAGCAACACTATTACAACACTTTTGCAACACTACTACAACACTCTTGCAACACTACTACAACACTCATGCAACACTACTACAACACTCCAGCAACACTTCTACAACACTCTTGCAACACTACTACAACACTCCAGCAACACTATTACAACACTCTTGCAACACTACTACAACACTCTTGCAACACTACTACAACACTCCAGCAACACTACTACAACACTCTTGCAACACTACTACAACACTCCTGCAACACTACTACATCACTTCTGCAACACTACTACAACACTCCAGCAACACTATTACAACACTCCAGCAAAACTACTACAACACTCCAGCAACACTACTACAACACTATTACAACACTACTACAACACTCTTGCAACACTACTACAACACTCCTACAACACTATTACAACACTACTACAACACTCTTGCAACACTACTACAAAACTCCAGCAACACTCCAGCAACACTATTACAACACTACTACAACACTCCAGCAACACTATTACAGCACTACTACAACACTCTTGCAACACTACTACAGCACTCCAGCAACACTACTACAACACTCCAGCAACACTACTACAACACTCTTGCAACACTACTACAACACTCCAGCAACACAACTACAACACTCCAGCAACACAACTACAACACTCCAGCAACACTACTACAACACTCCAGCAACACTACTACAACACTCTTACAACACTCTTGCAACACTACTACAACACTCCAGCAACACTACTACAACACTCCAGCAACACTATTACAACACTACTACAACACTCCAGCAACACTATTACAACACTACTACAACACTCTTGCAACACTACTACAACACTCCAGCAACACTACTACAACACTCCAGCAACACTACTACAACACTCCAGCAACACTCCTACAACACTATTACAACACTACTACAACACTCTTGCAACACTACTACAACACTCCTACAACACTATTACAACACTACTACAACACTCTTGCAACACTCCAGCATCACAACTACAACACTCCAGCAACACTACTACAACACTCCAGCAACACTACTACAACACTCCAGCAACACTACTACAACACTCCTGCAACACTACTACAACACTCCACAACACTATTACAACACTACTACAACACTCTTGCAACACTCCAGCAACACTACTACAACACTCCAGCAACACTACTACAACACTTCTGCAACACTACTACAACACTCCAGCAACACTACTACAACACTCCTACAACACTACTACAACACTCCAGCAACACTACTACAACACTATTACAACACTACTACAACACTCTTGCAACACTACTACAACACTCCAGCAACACTACTACAGCACTTCTGCAACACTACTACAACATTCCATCAACACTACTACAACACTCCTACAACACTACTAGAACACTCCTACAACACTATTACAACACTACTACAACACTCTTGCAACACTACTACAACACTCCTACAACACTATTACAACACTACTACAACACTCTTGCAACACTCCAGCATCACAACTACAACATTCCAGCAACACTACTACAACACTCCAGCAACACTACTACAACACTCCAGCAACACTACTACAACACTCCTGCAACACTACTACAACACTCCACAACACTATTACAACACTACTACAACACTCTTGCAACACTCCAGCAACACTACTACAACACTCCAGCAACACTACTACAACACTTCTGCAACACTACTACAACACTCCAGCAACACTACTACAACACTCCTACAACACTACTACAACACTCCAGCAACACTACTACAACACTATTACAACACTACTACAACACTCTTGCAACACTCCAGCAACACTACTACAACACTTCTGGAACACTACTACAACACTCCAGCAACACTACTACAACACTCCTACAACACTACTACAACACTCCAGCAACACTACTACAACACTATTACAACACTACTACAACACTCTTGCAACACTACTACAACACTCCAGCAACACTACTACAACACTATTACAACACTACTACAACACTCTTGCAACACTACTACAACACTCCAGCAACACTACTACAACACTCCAGCAACACTACTACAACATTCCAGCAACACTACTACAACACTCTTGCAACACTACTACAACACTCCAGCAACACTACTACAACACTCCAGCAACACTATTACAACACTTTTGCAACACTACTACAACACTCTTGCAACACTACTACAACACTCATGCAACACTACTACAACACTCCAGCAACACTTCTACAACACTCTTGCAACACTACTACAACACTCCAGCAACACTACTACAACACTTCAGCAACACTACTACAACACTCTTACAACACTACTACAACACTCTTGCAACACTACTACAACACTCCAGCAACACTACTACAACACTCTTGCAACACTACTACAACACTCCAGCAACACTACTACAACACTCCAGCAACACTCCAGCAACACTACTACAACACTACTACAACACTCCAGCACCACTACTACAACACTCCAGCAACACTATTACAACACTACTACAACACTCCAGCAACACTATTACAACACTACTACAACACTCTTGCAACACTACTACAACACTCCAGCAACACTACTACAACACTCCAGCAACACTATTACAACACTTCAGCAACACTACTACAACACTACTACAACACTACTGCAACACAACTACAACACTACTACAACACTCCAGCAACACTATTACAACGCTACTACAACACTCTTGCAACACTAAAACAACACTCTTGCAACACTACTACAACACTCCAGCAACACTAATACAACACTCTTGCAACACTACTACAACACTCCAGCAACACTACTACAACACTCCAGCAACACTATTACAACACTCTTGCAACACTACTACAACACTCTTGCAACACTACTACAACACTCTTGCAACACTACTACAACACTCCAGCAACACTACTACAACACTCTTGCAACACTACTACAACACTCCAGCAACATTACTACAACACTCCAGCAACACTACTACAACACTCTTACAACACTACTACAACATTCTTGCAACACTACTACAACACTCCAGCAACACTACTACAACACTCTTGCAACACTACTACAACACTCCAGCAACACTATTACAACACTCTTGCAACACTACTACAACACTCTTGCAACACTACTACAACACTCCAGCAACACTACTACAACACTCTTGCAACACTACTACAACACTCCTGCAACACTACTACAGCACTTCTGCAACACTACTACAACACTCCAGCAACACTATTACAACACTCCAGCAAAACTACTACAACACTCCAGCAACACTACTACAACACTATTACAACACTACTACAACACTCTTGCAACACTACTACAACACTCCTACAACACTATTACAACACTACTACAACACTCTTGCAACACTACTACAAAACTCCAGCAACACTCCAGCAACACTATTACAACACTACTACAACACTCCAGCAACACTATTACAACACTACTACAACACTCTTGCAACACTACTACAGCACTCCAGCAACACTACTACAACACTCCAGCAACACTACTACAACACTCTTGCAACACTACTACAACACTCCAGCAACACAACTACAACACTCCAGCAACACAACTACAACACTCCAGCAACACTACTACAACACTCCAGCAACACTACTACAACACTCTTACAACACTCTTGCAACACTACTACAACACTCCAGCAACACTACTACAACACTCCAGCAACACTATTACAACACTACTACAACACTCCAGCAACACTATTACAACACTACTACAACACTCTTGCAACACTACTACAACACTCCAGCAACACTACTACAACACTCCAGCAACACTACTGCAATACTACTACAACACTCAAGCAACACTACTACAACACTCCAGCAACACTACTACAACACTCCAGCAACACTATTACAACACTACTACAACACTCCAGCAACACTATTACGACACTACTACAACACTCCAGCAACACTACTACAACACTCCAGCAACACTACTACAACACTCCAGCAACACTACTACAACACTCCAGCAACACAACTACAACACTCCAGCAACACTACTACAACACTCCAGCAACACTACTACAACACTCCAGCAACACTACTACAACACTACTACAACACTACTACAACACTATTACAACACTACTACAACACTCTTGCAACACTACTACAACACTCCAGGAACACTACTACAACACTCCAGCAACACTACTACAACACTCCAGCAACACTACTACAACACTACTACAACACTATTACAACACTACTACAACACTCTTGCAACACTACTGTAACACGGGTTAGTGTTTCTCTCTCTACTTATCTACCTTCTACTCCCTCTACCCGTGTTCTTACTTTTTATTCTCTACCAAGGGACTCCAAAACTTTTACCAAAGCCAACTCCACGCCACGTGGTCCTAAGACGATTGACCGACTTAGGATTCTACACCCAGTATGACGTGATCTAAGCTCTGAGCAAAACCCTAGAGTCGCCTCTACGCTGCCACCACCAGACCAGTAACACAAGAGCAATGATCGAGGTCTGGATCGATCACGCTAATTAATCAACCTTGGGGCTTGATCCCCACTATATACGATGACCTTGAGTGTGGAATAAATTACACGGTAATGATAATTCCGATTCGATGTTAGAATCGGCGCCCAATCCAACTTTACCTCGTGTGGACCACGTGACCAGGACAAGTGTACACATAAAACACATGGAAACAATAAAAATGCAAATTCTTAACTTAATTAATTTATTAAAAGAAAACTAAAACAAAAATCTAAATATGTTCACTCCCTGTCACTTTAACACTCCCTACTTGACCTGAATGGCAAATGAGACTATTTCTATACATAACAATAGCAACTATACCTCTATGTTTTACCAGCTACAGATGTTGGGCTGGCCTCGGGGAGAGGTAAGATGTTTGACCTCTCCCAGCTGCTTCCGTGACCACACTGATCTCTCCCTTGTCTGGTCTACCCCAGACAGAGCATTGTATCCTTCCGCCTAGTCAGTCAAAGTTCTACCAAGTTACTAGCAAGGTTTAAGTTATAACAATTAAACTCTGTTGTACTTAATTGATCCAGACTGGTTGAATTATTTTACTGAAGTTAAATTACACAAGCCTCTAACGGCAGAGCTGTTCCCGATCACAAAAATGGTTATTAAAACTTTGAGAAATAATAGACATGTCAACCCTGCTGACCTATGACCGCCGGTCACTCCGCCTTACAAGTTAGATCTGATTCGTGACGTCACTGATGGTGACTTAAACTCAATAATTAGAATACTCTTGATGTTGTACCCAGTACTATTATACAATACAATTTTAATACAAAATGAATAAAGGCTAATTTCTCTAAATTACTGAATACTATAGGATGATTCATTATACGCAGCTATGAACAAAGCGTCGGTTATTTCCACCGCGAATTCCCCTGGGGGTCAGGTCACCATGCGGGCTCAGCTTCCCATTCTCTTTTGTCGATAAACCACTCTGGATAATTCTTACAACAGCCTAGTTTGTTACACTACTACAACACTATTACAACACTACTACAACACTCTTGCAAAACTACTACAACACTCCAGCAACACTATTACAACACTACTACAACACTCCAGCAACACTATTACAACACTACTACAACACTCTTGCAACACTACTACAACACTCTTGCAACACTACTACAACACTCCAGCAACACTTCTACAACACTCTTGCAACACTACTACAACACTCCAGCAACACTACTACAACACTTCAGCAACACTACTACAACACTCTTACAACACTACTACAACACTCTTGCAACACTACTACAACACTCCAGCAACACTACTACAACACTCTTGCAACACTACTACAACACTCCAGCAACACTACTACAACACTCCAGCAACACTCCAGCAACACTACTACAACACTACTACAACACTCCAGCACCACTACTACAACACTCCAGCAACACTATTACAACACTACTACAACACTCCAGCAACACTATTACAACACTACTACAACACTCTTGCAACACTACTACAACACTCCAGCAACACTACTACAACACTCCAGCAACACTATTACAACACTTCAGCAACACTACTACAACACTACTACAACACTACTGCAACACAACTACAACACTACTACAACACTCCAGCAACACTATTACAACGCTACTACAACACTCTTGCAACACTAAAACAACACTCTTGCAACACTACTACAACACTCCAGCAACACTAATACAACACTCTTGCAACACTACTACAACACTCCAGCAACACTACTACAACACTCCAGCAACACTATTACAACACTCTTGCAACACTACTACAACACTCTTGCAACACTACTACAACACTCTTGCAACACTACTACAACACTCCAGCAACACTACTACAACACTCTTGCAACACTACTACAACACTCCAGCAACATTACTACAACACTCCAGCAACACTACTACAACACTCTTACAACACTACTACAACACTCTTGCAACACTACTACAACACTCCAGCAACACTACTACAACACTCTTGCAACACTACTACAACACTCCAGCAACACTATTACAACACTCTTGCAACACTACTACAACACTCTTGCAACACTACTACAACACTCCAGCAACACTACTACAACACTCTTGCAACACTACTACAACACTCCTGCAACACTACTACAGCACTTCTGCAACACTACTACAACACTCCAGCAACACTATTACAACACTCCAGCAAAACTACTACAACACTCCAGCAACACTACTACAACACTATTACAACACTACTACAACACTCTTGCAACACTACTACAACACTCCTACAACACTATTACAACACTACTACAACACTCTTGCAACACTACTACAAAACTCCAGCAACACTCCAGCAACACTATTACAACACTACTACAACACTCCAGCAACACTATTACAACACTACTACAACACTCTTGCAACACTACTACAGCACTCCAGCAACACTACTACAACACTCCAGCAACACTACTACAACACTCTTGCAACACTACTACAACACTCCAGCAACACAACTACAACACTCCAGCAACACAACTACAACACTCCAGCAACACTACTACAACACTCCAGCAACACTACTACAACACTCTTACAACACTCTTGCAACACTACTACAACACTCCAGCAACACTACTACAACACTCCAGCAACACTATTACAACACTACTACAACACTCCAGCAACACTATTACAACACTACTACAACACTCTTGCAACACTACTACAACACTCCAGCAACACTACTACAACACTCCAGCAACACTACTACAATACTACTACAACACTCCAGCAACACTACTACAACACTCCAGCAACACTACTACAACACTCCAGCAACACTATTACAACACTACTACAACACTCCAGCAACACTATTACGACACTACTACAACACTCCAGCAACACTACTACAACACTCCAGCAACACTACTACAACACTCCAGCAACACTACTACAACACTCCAGCAACACAACTACAACACTCCAGCAACACTACTACAACACTCCAGCAACACTACTACAACACTCCAGCAACACTACTACAACACTACTACAACACTACTACAACACTATTACAACACTACTACAACACTCTTGCAACACTACTACAACACTCCAGGAACACTACTACAACACTCCAGCAACACTACTACAACACTCCAGCAACACTACTACAACACTACTACAACACTATTACAACACTACTACAACACTCTTGCAACACTACTGTAACACGGGTTAGTGTTTCTCTCTCTACTTATCTACCTTCTACTCCCTCTACCCGTATTCTTACTTTTTATTCTCTACCAAGGGACTCCAAAACTTTTACCAAAGCCAACTCCACGCCATGTGGTCCTAAGACGATTGACCGACTTAGGATTCTACACCCAGTATGACGTGATCTAAGCTCTGAGCAAAACCCTAGAGTCGCCTCTACGCTGCCACCACCAGACCAGTAACACAAGAGCAATGATCGAGGTCTGGATCGATCATGCTAATTAATCAACCTTGGGGCTTGATCCCCACTATATACGATGACCTTGAGTGTGGAATAAATTACACGGTAATGATAATTCCGATTCGATGTTAGAATCGGCGCCCAATCCAACTTTACCTCGTGTGGACCACGTGACCAGGACAAGTGTACACATAAAACACATGGAAACAATAAAAATGCAAATTCTTAACTTAATTAATTTATTAAAAGAAAACTAAAACAAAAATCTAAATATGTTCACTCCCTGTCACTTTAACACTCCCTACTTGACCTGAATGGCAAATGAGACTATTTCTATACATAACAATAGCAACTATACCTCTATGTTTTACCAGCTACAGATGTTGGGCTGGCCTCGGGGAGAGGTAAGATGTTTGACCTCTCCCAGCTGCTTCCGTGACCACACTGATCTCTCCCTTGTCTGGTCTACCCGAGACAGAGCATTGTATCCTTCCGCCTAGTCAGTCAAAGTTCTACCAAGTTACTAGCAAGGTTTAAGTTATAACAATTAAACTCTGTTGTACTTAATTGATCCAGACTGGTTGAATTATTTTACTGAAGTTAAATTACACAAGCCTCTAACGGCAGAGCTGTTCCCGATCACAAAAATGGTTATTAAAACTTTGAGAAATAATAGACATGTCAACCCTGCTGACCTATGACCGCCGGTCACTCCGCCTTACAAGTTAGATCTGATTCGTGACGTCACTGATGGTGACTTAAACTCAATAATTAGAATACTCTTGATGTTGTACCCAGTACTATTATACAATACAATTTTAATACAAAATGAATAAAGGCTAATTTCTCTAAATTACTGAATACTATAGGATGATTCATTATACGCAGCTATGAACAAAGCGTCGGTTATTTCCACCGCGAATTCCCCTGGGGGTCAGGTCACCATGCGGGCTCAGCTTCCCATTCTCTTTTGTCGATAAACCACTCTGGATAATTCTTACAACAGCCTAGTTTGTTACACTACTACAACACTATTACAACACTACTACAACACTCTTGCAAAACTACTACAACACTCCAGCAACACTATTACAACACTACTACAACACTCCAGCAACACTATTACAACACTACTACAACACTCTTGCAACATTACTACAACACTCCAGCAACACTACTACAACACTCCAGCAACACTACTACAACACTCTTACAACACTACTACAACACTCTTGCAACACTACTACAACACTCCAGCAACACTACTACAACACTCCAGCAACACTATTACAACACTACTACAACACTCCAACAACACTACTACAACACTCCAGCAACACTACTACAACACTCCAGCAACACTACTACAACACTCTTACAACACTACTACAACACTCTTGCAACACTACTACAACACTCCAGCAACACTACTACAACACTCTTGCAACACTACTACAACACTCCAGCAACACAACTACAACACTCCAGCAACACAACTACAACACTCCAGCAACACTACTACAACACTCCAGCAACACTACTACAACACTCCAGCAACACTACTACAACACTCTTACAACACTACTACAACACTCTTGCAACACTACTACAACACTCCAGCAACACTACTACAACACTCCAGCAACACTATTACAACACTACTACAACACTCCAACAACACTATTACAACACTACTACAACACTCTTGCAACACTACTACAACACTCCAGCAACACTACTAAAACACTCTTGCAACACAACTACAACACTCCAGCAACACAACTGCAACACTCCAGCAACACTACCACAACACTCCAGCAACACTACTACAACACTCCAGCAACACTATTACAACACTACTACAACATTCCAGCAACACTATTACAACACTACTACAACACTCTTGCAACACTACTACAACACTCCAGCAACACTACTACAACCCTCCAGCAACACTACTTCAACACTCCAGCAACACAACTACAACACTCCAGCAACACTACTACAACACTCCAGCAACACTCCAGCAACACTACTACAACACTACTACAACACTCCAGCAACACTACTACAACACTCCAGCAACACTATTACAACACTACTACAACACTCCTGCAACGCTATTACAACACTACTACAACACTCTTGCAACACTACTACAGCACTCCAGCAACACTACTACAACACTCCAGCAACACTATTACAACACTCCAGCAACACTACTACAACACTACTACAACACTACTGCAACACAACTACAACACTACTACAACACTCCAGCAACACTATTACAACACTACTACAACACTCTTGCAACACTACTACAACACTCTTGCAACACTACTACAACACTCCAGCAACACTACTACAACACTCTTGCAACACTACTACAACACTCCAGCAACACTACTACAACACTCCAGCAACACTATTACAACACTCTTGCAACACTACTACAACACTCTTGCAACACTACTACAACACTCTTGCAACACTACTACAACACTCCAGCAACACTACTACAACACTCTTGCAACACTAGTACAACACTCCAGCAACATTACTACAACACTCCAGCAACACTACTACAACACTCTTACAACACTACTACAACACTCTTGCAACACTACTACAACACTCCAGCAACACTACTACAACACTCTTGCAACACTACTACAACACTCCTGCAACACTACTACAGCACTTCTGCAACACTACTACAACACTCCAGCAACACTACTACAACACTCCAGCAACACTACTACAACACTCCAGCAACACTACTACAACAGTCTTGCAACACTACTACAACACTCCAGCAGCACTACTACAACACTCCAGCAACACTATTACAACACTCCAGCAAAACTACTACAACACTCCAGCAACACTACTACAACACTCTTACAACACTACTACAACACTCTTGCAACACTACTACAACACTCCAGCAACACTACTACAACACTCTTGCAACACTACTACAACACTCCAGAAACACTACTACAACACTCGTGCAACACTACTACAACACTCCAGCAACACTACTACAACACTACAGTAACACTATTACAACACTACTGCAACACTCTTGCAACACTACTACAACACTCCAGCAACACTACTACAACACTCCAGCAACACTACTACAACACTCCTACAACACTACTACAACACTCCTACAACACTATTACAACACTACTACAACACTCTTGCAACACTACTACAACACTCTTGCAACACTACTACAACACTCTTGCAACACTACTACAACACTCCAGCAACACTATTAAACACACTACTACAACAATCCAGCAACACTACTACAACACTCCAGCAACACTACTACAACACTCCAGCAACACTACTACAACACTCCAGCAACACTACTACAACACTCCAGCAACACTACTACAACAATCCAGCAACACTACTACAACACTCCAGCAAAACTACTACAACACTCCAGCAACACTACTACAACACTCTTGCAACACTACTACAACACTCCAGCAACACTACTACAACACTCTTACAACACTACTACAACACTCCAGCAACACTACTACAACACTCTTGCAACACTACTACAACACTCCAGCAACACTATTAAACACACTACTACAACACTCCAGCAACACTACTACAACACTCCAGCAACACTACTACAACACTCCAGTAACACTACTACAACACTCCAGCAACACTACTACAACACTCCAGCAACACTACTACAACAATCCAGCAACACTACTACAACACTCCAGCAAAACTACTACAACACTCCAGCAACACTACTACAACACTCTTGCAACACTACTACAACACTCCAGCAACACTACTACAAAACTCTTACAACACTACTACAACACTCCAGCAACACTACTACAACACTCCACCAACACTACTACAACACTCCAGCAACACTATTACAACACTCCAGCAAAACTACTACAACACTCTTACAACACTACTACAACACTCTTGCAACACTACTACAACACTCCAGCAACACTACTACAACACTCTTGCAACACTACTACAACACTCCAGAAACACTACTACAACACTCTTGCAACACTACTACAACACTCCAGCAACACTACTACAACACTACAGTAACACTATTACAACACTACTGCAACACTCTTGCAACACTACTACAACACTCCAGCAACACTACTACAACACTCCAGCAACACTACTACAACACTCCTACAACACTACTACAACACTCCTACAACACTATTACAACACTACTACAACACTTTTGCAACACTACTACAACACTCTTGCAACACTACTACAACACTCTTGCAACACTACTACAACACTCCAGCAACACTATTAAACACACTACTACAACACTCCAGCAACACTACTACAACACTCCTACAACACTACTACAACACTCCTGCAACACTATTACAAAACTACTACAACACTCTGGCAACACTACTACAACACTCCAGCAACACTCCATCAACACTACTACAACACTCCAGCAACACTACTACAACACTCCATGCAACACTACTACAACACTCCAGCAACACTAATACAACACTCCAGCAACACTATTACAACACTCCAGCAACACTACTACAACACTCCAGGAACACTACTACAACACTCTTACAACACTACTACAACACTCCAGCAACACTACTACAACACTCCAGCAACACTACTACAACACTCTTACAACACTACTACAACACTCTTGCAACACTACTACAACACTCCAGCAACACTACTACAACACTCTTGCAACACTACTACAACACTCCAGCAACACTACTACAACACTCTTGCAACACTACTACAACACTCCAGCAACACTACTACAACACTACAGCAACACTATTACAACACTACTACAACGCTCTTGCAACACTACTACAACACTCCTGCAACACTACTACAACACTCCAGCAACACTATTACAACACTGCTACAACACTACTACAACACTCCTACAACACTATTACAACACTACTACAACACTCTTGCAACACTACTACAACACTCTTGCAACACTACTACAACACTCTTGCAACACTACTACAACACTCCAGCAACACTATTACAAGACTACTACAACACTCCAGCAACACTACTACAACACTCCAGCAACACTACTACAACACTCCAGCAACACTACTACAACACTCCTACAACACTACTACAACACTCCAGCAACACTATTACAACACTACTACAACACTCTTGCAAAACTACTACAACACTCCAGCAACACTACTAAAACACTCCAGCAACACTACTACAACACTCTTGCAACACTGCTACAACACTCCAGCAACACTACTACAACACTCCAGCAACACTATTACAACACTCTTGCAACACTACTACAACACTGCAGCAACACTACTACAACACTCCAGCAACACTACTACAACACTCCTACAACACTACTACAACACTCCTACAACACTATTACAACAATATTACAACACTACTACAACACTCTTGCAACACTACTACAACACTCCAGCAACACTACTACAACACTCCAGCAACACTACTACAACACTCCTACAACACTATTACAACACTACTACAACACTCTTGCAACACTACTACAGCACTCCAGCAACACTACTACAACACTCCAGCAACACTCTTGCAACACTACTACAACACTCCAGCAACACAACTACAACACTCCAGCAACACAACTACAACACTCCAGCAACACAACTACAACACTCCAGCAACACTTCTACAACACTCCAGCAACACTACTACAACACTCCAGCAACACTACTACAACACTCTTACAACACTACTACAACACTCTTGCAACACTACTACAACACTCCAGCAACACTACTACAACACTCCAGCAACACTATTACAACACTACTACAACACTCCAGCAACACTATTACAACACTACTACAACACTCTTGCAACACTACTACAACACTCCAGCAACACTACTACAACACTCTTGCAACACTACTACAACACTCCAGAAACACTACTACAACACTCTTGCAACACTACTACAACACTCTTGCAACACTACTACAACACTCCAGCAACACTACTACAACACTCCAGCAACACTACTACAACACTCCTACAACACTACTACAACACTCCTACAACACTATTAAAACACTACTACAACACTCTTGCAACACTACTACAACACTCTTGCAACACTACTACAACACTACAGTAACACTATTACAACACTACTGCAACACTCTTGCAACACTACTACAACACTCCAGCAACACTACTACAACACTCCAGCAACACTACTACAACACTCCTACAACACTACTACAACACTCCTACAACACTATTACAACACTACTACAACACTCTTGCAACACTACTACAACACTCTTGCAACACTACTACAACACTCTTGCAACACTACTACAACACTCCAGCAACACTATTAAACACACTACTACAACACTCCAGCAACACTACTACAACACTCCTACAACACTACTACAACACTCCTGCAACACTATTACAAAACTACTACAACACTCTGGCAACACTACTACAACACTCCAGCAACACTCCATCAACACTACTACAACACTCCAGCAACACTACTACAACACTCTTGCAACACTACTACAACACTCCAGCAACACTACTACAACACTCCAGCAACACTATTACAACACTCCAGCAACACTACTACAACACTCCAGCAACACTACTACAACACTCTTACAACACTACTACAACACTCCAGCAACACTACTACAACACTCCAGCAACACTACTACAACACTCTTACAACACTACTACAACACTCTTGCAACACTACTACAACACTACAGCAACACTACTACAACACTCTTGCAACACTACTACAACACTCCAGCAACACTACTACAACACTCTTGCAACACTACTACAACACTCCAGCAACACTACTACAACACTACAGCAACACTATTACAACACTACTACAACACTCTTGCAACACTACTACAACACTCCTGAAACACTACTACAACACTCCAGCAAAACTACTACAACACTCCTACAACACTACTACAACACTCCTACAACACTATTACAACACTACTACAACACTCATGCAACACTACTACAACACTCTTGCAACACTACTACAACACTCTTGCAACACTACTACAACACTCCAGCAACACTATTACAAGACTACTACAACACTCCAGCAACACTACTACAACACTCCAGCAACACTACTACAACACTCCAGCAACACTACTACAACACTCCTACAACACTACTACAACACTCCAGCAACACTATTACAACACTACTACAACACTCTTGCAAAACTACTACAACACTCCAGCAACACTACTAAAACACTCCAGCAACACTACTACAACACTCTTGCAACACTGCTACAACACTCCAGCAACACTACTACAACACTCCAGCAACACTATTACAACACTCTTGCAACACTACTACAACACTGCAGCAACACTACTACAACACTCCAGCAACACTTCTACAACACTCCTACAACACTACTACAACACTCCTACAACACTATTACAACACTATTACAACACTACTACAACACTCTTGCAACACTACTACAACACTCCAGCAACACTACTACAACACTCCAGCAACAGTACTACAACACTCCTACAACACTATTACAACACTACTACAACACTCTTGCAACACTACTACAGCACTCCAGCAACACTACTACAACACTCCGGCAACACTCTTGCAACACTACTACAACACTCCAGCAACACAAATACAACACTCCAGCAACACAACTACAACACTCCAGCAACACAACTACAACACTCCAGCAACACTTCTACAACACTCCAGCAACACTACTACAACACTCCAGCAACACTACTACAACACTCTTACAACACTACTACAACACTCTTGCAACACTACTACAACACTCCCGCAACACTACTACAACACTCCAGCAACACTATTACAACACTACTACAACACTCCAGCAACACTATTACAACACTACTACAACACTCTTGCAACACTACTACAACACTCCAGCAACACTACTACAACACTCTTGCAACACTACTACAACACTCCAGCAACACTACTACAACACTCTTGCAACACTACTACAACACTCTTGCAACACTACTACAACACTCCAGCAACACTACTACAACACTCCAGCAACACTACTACAACACTCCTACAACACTACTACAACACTCCTACAACACTATTACAACACTACTACAACACTCTTGCAACACTACTACAACACTCTTGCAACACTACTACAACACTCTTGCAACACTACTACAACACTCCAACAACACTATTACAAGACTACTACAACACTCCAGCAACACTACTACAACACTCCAGCAACACTACTACAACACTCCAGCAACACTACTACAACACTCCTACAACACTACTACCACACTCCAGCAAAACTATTACAACACTACTACAACACTCTTCCAACACTACTACAACACTCCAGCAACACTACTAAAACACTACTACAACACTCTTGCAACACTGCTACAACACTCCAGCAACACTACTACAACACTCCAGCAACACTACTACAACACTCCTACAACACTACTACAACACTCCAGCAACACTATTACAACACTACTACAACACTCTTGCAAAACTACTACAACACTCCAGCAACACTACTAAAACACTCCAGCAACACTACTACAACACTCTTGCAACACTGCTACAACACTCCAGCAACACTACTACAACACTCCAGCAACACTATTACAACACTCTTGCAACACTACTACAACACTGCAGCAACACTACTACAACACTTCAGCAACACTACTACAACACTCCTACAACACTACTACAACACTCCTACAACACTATTACAACACTACTACAACACTCTTGCAACACTACTACAACACTCCAGCAACACTACTACAACACTCCAGCAACACTACTACAACACTCCTACAACACTATTACAACACTACTACAACACTCTTGCAACACTACTACAGCACTCCAGCAACACTACTACAACACTCCAGCAACACTCTTGCAACACTACTACAACACTCCAGCAACACAACTACAACACTCCAGCAACACAACTACAACACTCCAGCAACACAACTACAACACTCCAGCAACACTTCTACAACACTCCAGCAACACTACTACAACACTCCAGCAACACTACTACAACACTCTTACAACACTACTACAACACTCTTGCAACACTACTACAACACTCCAGCAACACTACTACAACACTCCAGCAACACTATTACAACACTACTACAACACTCCAGCAACACTATTACAACACTACTACAACACTCTTGCAACACTACTACAACACTCCAGCAACACTACTACAACACTCTTGCAACACTACTACAACACTCCAGCAACACTACTACAACACTCTTGCAACACTACTAGAACACTCTTGCAACACTACTACAACACTCCAGCAACACTACTACAACACTCCAGCAACACTACTACAACACTCCTACAACACTACTACAACACTCCTACAACACTATTACAACACTACTACAACACTCTTGCAACACTACTACAACACTCTTGCAACACTACTACAACACTCCAGCAACACTATTACAAGACTACTACAACACTCCAGCAACACTACTACAACACTCCTACAACACTACTACAACACTCCAGCAACACTATTACAACACTACTACAACACTCTTGCAAAACTACTACAACACTCCAGCAACACTACTAAAACACTCCAGCAACACTACTACAACACTCTTGCAACACTGCTACAACACTACTACAACACTCCAGCAACACTATTACAACACTCTTGCAACACTACTACAACACTGCAGCAACACTACTACAACACTCCAGCAACACTACTACAACACTCCTACAACACTACTACAACACTCCTACAACACTATTACAACACTATTACAACACTACTACAACACTCTTGCAACACTACTACAACACTCCAGCAACACTACTACAACACTCCAGCAACAGTACTACAACACTCCTACAACACTATTACAACACTACTACAACACTCTTGCAACACTACTACAGCACTCCAGCAACACTACTACAACACTCCAGCAACACTCTTGCAACACTACTACAACACTCCAGCAACACAAATACAACACTCCAGCAACACAACTACAACACTCCAGCAACACTACTACAACACTCTTGCAACACTACTACAACACTCCAGCAACACAACTACAACACTCCAGCAACACAACTACAACACTCCAACAACACTACTACAACACTCCAGCAACACTACTACAACACTCCAGCAACACTATTACAACACTACTACAACACTCCAGCAACACTATTAAAACACTACTACAACACTCCAGCATCACTACTACAACACTCTTGCAACACTACTACAACACTCTTGCAACACTACTACAACACTCCAGCAACACTATTACAAGACTACTACAACACTCCAGCAACACTACTACAACACTCCAGCAACACTACTACAACACTCCAGCAACACTACTACAACACTCCTACAACACTACTACAACACTCCAGCAAAACTATTACAACACTACTACAACACTCTTCCAACACTACTACAACACTCCAGCAACACTACTAAAACACTACTACAACACTCTTGCAACACTGCTACAACACTCCAGCAACACTACTACAACACTCCAGCAACACTACTACAACACTCCTACAACACTACTACAACACTCCAGCAACACTATTACAACACTACTACAACACTCTTGCAAAACTACTACAACACTCCAGCAACACTACTAAAACACTCCAGCAACACTACTACAACACTCTTGCAGCACTGCTACAACACTCCAGCAACACTACTACAACACTCCAGCAACACTATTACAACACTCTTGCAACACTACTACAACACTGCAGCAACACTACTACAACACTTCAGCAACACTACTACAACACTCCTACAACACTACTACAACACTCCTACAACACTATTACAACACTACTACAACACTCTTGCAACACTACTACAACACTCCAGCAACACTACTACAACACTCCAGCAACACTACTACAACACTCCTACAACACTATTACAACACTACTACAACACTCTTGCAACACTACTACAGCACTCCAGCAACACTACTACAACACTCCAGCAACACTCTTGCAACACTACTACAACACTCCAGCAACACAACTACAACACTCCAGCAACACAACTACAACACTCCAGCAACACTACTACAACACTCCAGCAACACTTCTACAACACTCCAGCAACACTACTACAACACTCCAGCAACACTACTACAACACTCTTACAACACTACTACAACACTCTTGCAACACTACTACAACACTCCAGCAACACTACTACAACACTCCAGCAACACTCCAGCAACACTATTACAACACTACTACAACACTCCAGCAACACTATTACAACACTACTACAACACTCTTGCAACACTACTACAGCACTCCAGCAACACTACTACAACACTCCAGCAACACTACTACAACACTCTTGCAACACTACTACAACACTCCAGCAACACAACTACAACACTCCAGCAACACAACTACAACACTCCAGCAACACTACTACAACACTCCAGCAACACTCTTGCAACACTACTACAACACTCCAGCAACACAACTACAACACTCCAGCAACACAACTACAACACTCCAGCAACACAACTACAACACTCCAGCAACACTTCTACAACACTCCAGCAACACTACTACAACACTCCAGCAACACTACTACAACACTCTTACAACACTACTACAACACTCTTGCAACACTACTACAACACTCCAGCAACACTACTACAACACTCCAGCAACACTATTACAACACTACTACAACACTCCAGCAACACTATTACAACACTACTACAACACTCTTGCAACACTACTACAACACTCCAGCAACACTACTACAACACTCCAGCAACACTACTACAATACTACTACAACACTCCAGCAACACTACTACAACACTCCAGCAACACTACTACAACACTCCAGCAACACTATTACAACACTACTACAACACTCCAGCAACACTATTACGACACTACTACAACACTCCAGCAACACTACTACAACACTCCAGCAACACTACTACAACACTCCAGCAACACTACTACAACACTCCAGCAACACAACTACAACACTCCAGCAACACTACTACAACACTCCAGCAACACTACTTCAACACTCCAGCAACACTACTACAACACTACTACAACACTACTACAACACTATTACAACACTACTACAACACTCTTGCAACACTACTACAACACTCCAGGAACACTACTACAACACTCCAGCAACACTACTACAACACTCCAGCAACACTACTACAACACTACTACAACACTATTACAACACTACTACAACACTCTTGCAACACTACTGTAACACGGGTTAGTGTTTCTCTCTCTACTTATCTACCTTCTACTCCCTCTACCTGTATTCTTACTTTTTATTCTCTACCAAGGGACTCCAAAACTTTTACCAAAGCCAACTCCACGCCACGTGGTCCTAAGACGATTGACCGACTTAGGATTCTACACCCAGTATGACGTGATCTAAGCTCTGAGCAAAACCCTAGAGTCGCCTCTACGCTGCCACCACCAGACCAGTAACACAAGAGCAATGATCGAGGTCTGGATCGATCACGCTAATTAATCAACCTTGGGGCTTGATCCCCACTATATACGATGACCTTGAGTGTGGAATAAATTACACGGTAATGATAATTCCGATTCGATGTTAGAATCGGCGCCCAATCCAACTTTACCTCGTGTGGACCTCGTGACCAGGACAAGTGTACACATAAAACACATGGAAACAATAAAAATGCAAATTCTTAACTTAATTAATTTATTAAAAGAAAACTAAAACAAAAATCTAAATATGTTCACTCCCTGTCACTTTAACACTCCCTACTTGACCTGAATGGCAAATGAGACTATTTCTATACATAACAATAGCAACTATACCTCTATGTTTTACCAGCTACAGATGTTGGGCTGGCCTCGGGGAGAGGTAAGATGTTTGACCTCTCCCAGCTGCTTCCGTGACCACGCTGATCTCTCCCTTGTCTGGTCTACCCCAGACAGAGCATTGTATCCTTCCGCCTAGTCAGTCAAAGTTCTACCAAGTTACTAGCAAGGTTTAAGTTATAACAATTAAACTCTGTTGTACTTAATTGATCCAGACTGGTTGAATTATTTTACTGAAGTTAAATTACACAAGCCTCTAACGGCAGAGCTGTTCCCGATCACAAAAATGGTTATTAAAACTTTGAGAAATAATAGACATGTCAACCCTTCTGACCTATGACCGCCGGTCACTCCGCCTTACAAGTTAGATCTGATTCGTGACGTCACTGATGGTGACTTAAACTCAATAATTAGAATACTCTTGATGTTGTACCCAGTACTATTATACAATACAATTTTAATACAAAATGAATAAAGGCTAATTTCTCTAATTTACTGAATACTATAGGATGATTCATTATACGCAGCTATGAACAAAGCGTCGGTTATTTCCACCGCTAATTCCCCTGGGGGTCAGGTCACCATGCGGGCTCAGCTTCCCATTCTCTTTTGTCGATAAACCACTCTGGATAATTCTTACAACAGCCTAGTTTGTTACACTACTACAACACTATTACAACACTACTACAACACTCTTGCAAAACTACTACAACACTCCAGCAACACTCCAGCAACACTATTACAACACTACTACAACACTCCAGCAACACTATTACAACACTACTACAACACTCTTGCAACACTACTACAACACTCCAGCAACACTACTACAACACTCCAGCAACACTACTACAACACTCTTACAACACTACTACAACACTCTTGCAACACTACTACAACACTCCAGCAACACTACTACAACACTCCAGCAACACTATTACAACACTACTACAACACTCCAACAACACTACTACAACACTCCAGCAACACTACTACAACACTCCAGCAACACTACTACAACACTCTTACAACACTACTACAACACTCTTGCAACACTACTACAACACTCTTGCAACACTACTACAACACTCCAGCAACACTACTACAACACTCTTGCAACACTACTACAACACTCCAGCAACACAACTACAACACTCCAGCAACACAACTACAACACTCCAGCAACACTACTACAACACTCCAGCAACACTACTACAACACTCCAGCAACACTACTACAACACTCTTACAACACTACTACAACACTCTTGCAACACTACTACAACACTCCAGCAACACTACTACAACACTCCAGCAACACTATTACAACACTACTACAACACTCCAACAACACTATTACAACACTACTACAACACTCTTGCAACACTACTACAACACTCCAGCAACACTACTAAAACACTCTTGCAACACAACTACAACACTCCAGCAACACAACTGCAACACTCCAGCAACACTACTACAACACTCCAGCAACACTACCACAACACTCCAGCAACACTACTACAACACTCCAGCAACACTATTACAACACTACTACAACATTCCAGCAACACTATTACAACACTACTACAACACTCTTGCAACACTACTACAACACTCCAGCAACACTACTACAACCCTCCAGCAACACTACTACAACACTCCAGCAACACAACTACAACACTCCAGCAACACTACTACAACACTCCAGCAACACTACTACAACACTCCAGCAACACTCCAGCAACACTACTACAACACTACTACAACACTCCAGCAACACTACTACAACACTCCAGCAACACTATTACAACACTACTACAACACTCCTGCAACGCTATTACAACACTACTACAACACTCTTGCAACACTTCTACAGCACTCCAGCAACACTACTACAACACTATTACAACACTACTACAACACTCTTGCAACACTACTACAACACTACTACAACACTACTGCAACACAACTACAACACTACTACAACACTCCAGCAACACTATTACAACACTACTACAACACTCTTGCAACACTACTACAACACTCTTGCAACACTATTACAACACTCCAGCAACACTACTACAACACTCTTGCAACACTACTACAACACTCCAGCAACACTACTACAACACTCCAGCAACACTATTACAACACTCTTGCAACACTACTACAACACTCTTGCAACACTACTACAACACTCTTGCAACACTACTACAACACTCCAGCAACACTACTACAACACTCTTGCAACACTAGTACAACACTCCAGCAACATTACTACAACACTCCAGCAACACTACTACAACACTCTTACAACACTACTACAACACTCTTGCAACACTACTACAACACTCCAGCAACACTACTACAACACTCTTGCAACACTACTACAACACTCCTGCAACACTACTACAGCACTTCTGCAACACTACTACAACACTCCAGCAACACTACTACAACACTCCAGCAACACTACTACAACACTCCAGCAACACTACTACAACAGTCTTGCAACACTACTACAACACTCCAGCAACACTACTACAACACTCCAGCAACACTATTACAACACTCCAGCAAAACTACTACAACACTCCAGCAACACTACTACAACACTCTTACAACACTACTACAACATTCTTGCAACACTACTACAACACTCCAGCAACACTACTACAACACTCTTGCAACACTACTACAACACTCCAGAAACACTACTACAACACTCGTGCAACACTACTACAACACTCCAGCAACACTACTACAACACTACAGTAACACTATTACAACACTACTGCAACACTCTTGCAACACTACTACAACACTCCAGCAACACTACTACAACACTCCAGCAACACTACTACAACACTCCTACAACACTACTACAACACTCCTACAACACTATTACAACACTACTACAACACTCTTGCAACACTACTACAACACTCTTGCAACACTACTACAACACTCTTGCAACACTACTACAACACTCCAGCAACACTATTAAACACACTACTACAACACTCCAGCAACACTACTACAACACTCCAGCAACACTACTACAACACTACTACAACACTACTACAACACTATTACAACACTACTACAACACTCTTGCAACACTACTACAACACTCCAGGAACACTACTACAACACTCCAGCAACACTACTACAACACTCCAGCAACACTACTACAACACTACTACAACACTATTACAACACTACTACAACACTCTTGCAACACTACTGTAACACGGGTTAGTGTTTCTCTCTCTACTTATCTACCTTCTACTCCCTCTACCTGTATTCTTACTTTTTATTCTCTACCAAGGGACTCCAAAACTTTTACCAAAGCCAACTCCACGCCACGTGGTCCTAAGACGATTGACCGACTTAGGATTCTACACCCAGTATGACGTGATCTAAGCTCTGAGCAAAACCCTAGAGTCGCCTCTACGCTGCCACCACCAGACCAGTAACACAAGAGCAATGATCGAGGTCTGGATCGATCACGCTAATTAATCAACCTTGGGGCTTGATCCCCACTATATACGATGACCTTGAGTGTGGAATAAATTACACGGTAATGATAATTCCGATTCGATGTTAGAATCGGCGCCCAATCCAACTTTACCTCGTGTGGACCACGTGACCAGGACAAGTGTACACATAAAACACATGGAAACAATAAAAATGCAAATTCTTAACTTAATTAATTTATTAAAAGAAAACTAAAACAAAAATCTAAATATGTTCACTCCCTGTCACTTTAACACTCCCTACTTGACCTGAATGGCAAATGAGACTATTTCTATACATAACAATAGCAACTATACCTCTATGTTTTACCAGCTACAGATGTTGGGCTGGCCTCGGGGAGAGGTAAGATGTTTGACCTCTCCCAGCTGCTTCCGTGACCACACTGATCTCTCCCTTGTCTGGTCTACCCCAGACAGAGCATTGTATCCTTCCGCCTAGTCAGTCAAAGTTCTACCAAGTTACTAGCAAGGTTTAAGTTATAACAATTAAACTCTGTTGTACTTAATTGATCCAGACTGGTTGAATTATTTTACTGAAGTTAAATTACACAAGCCTCTAACGGCAGAGCTGTTCCCGATCACAAAAATGGTTATTAAAACTTTGAGAAATAATAGACATGTCAACCCTGCTGACCTATGACCGCCGGTCACTCCGCCTTACAAGTTAGATCTGATTCGTGACGTCACTGATGGTGACTTAAACTCAATAATTAGAATACTCTTGATGTTGTACCCAGTACTATTATACAATACAATTTTAATACAAAATGAATAAAGGCTAATTTCTCTAAATTACTGAATACTATAGGATGATTCATTATACGCAGCTATGAACAAAGCGTCGGTTATTTCCACCGCGAATTCCCCTGGGGGTCAGGTCACCATGCGGGCTCAGCTTCCCATTCTCTTTTGTCGATAAACCACTCTGGATAATTCTTACAACAGCCTAGTTTGTTACACTACTACAACACTATTACAACACTACTACAACACTCTTGCAAAACTACTACAACACTCCAGCAACACTCCAGCAACACTATTACAACACTACTACAACACTCCAGCAACACTATTACAACACTACTACAACACTCTTGCAACACTACTACAACACTCCAGCAACACTACTACAACACTCCAGCAACACTACTACAACACTCTTACAACACTACTACAACACTCTTGCAACACTACTACAACACTCCAGCAACACTACTACAACACTCCAGCAACACTATTACAACACTACTACAACACTCCAACAACACTACTACAACACTCCAGCAACACTACTACAACACTCCAGCAACACTACTACAACACTCTTACAACACTACTACAACACTCTTGCAACACTACTACAACACTCTTGCAACACTACTACAACACTCCAGCAACACTACTACAACACTCTTGCAACACTACTACAACACTCCAGCAACACAACTACAACACTCCAGCAACACAACTACAACACTCCAGCAACACTACTACAACACTCCAGCAACACTACTACAACACTCCAGCAACACTACTACAACACTCTTACAACACTACTACAACACTCTTGCAACACTACTACAACACTCCAGCAACACTACTACAACACTCCAGCAACACTATTACAACACTACTACAACACTCCAACAACACTATTACAACACTACTACAACACTCTTGCAACACTACTACAACACTCCAGCAACACTACTAAAACACTCTTGCAACACAACTACAACACTCCAGCAACACAACTGCAACACTCCAGCAACACTACTACAACACTCCAGCAACACTACCACAACACTCCAGCAACACTACTACAACACTCCAGCAACACTATTACAACACTACTACAACATTCCAGCAACACTATTACAACACTACTACAACACTCTTGCAACACTACTACAACACTCCAGCAACACTACTACAACCCTCCAGCAACACTACTACAACACTCCAGCAACACAACTACAACACTCCAGCAACACTACTACAACACTCCAGCAACACTACTACAACACTCCAGCAACACTCCAGCAACACTACTACAACACTACTACAACACTCCAGCAACACTACTACAACACTCCAGCAACACTATTACAACACTACTACAACACTCCTGCAACGCTATTACAACACTACTACAACACTCTTGCAACACTACTACAGCACTCCAGCAACACTACTACAACACTATTACAACACTACTACAACACTCTTGCAACACTACTACAACACTACTACAACACTCCAGCAACACTACTACAACACTCCAGCAACACTACTACAACAGTCTTGCAACACTACTACAACACTCCAGCAACACTACTACAACACTCCAGCAACACTATTACAACACTCCAGCAAAACTACTACAACACTCCAGCAACACTACTACAACACTCTTACAACACTACTACAACACTCTTGCAACACTACTACAACACTCCAGCAACACTACTACAACACTCTTGCAACACTACTACAACACTCCAGAAACACTACTACAACACTCGTGCAACACTACTACAACACTCCAGCAACACTACTACAACACTACAGTAACACTATTACAACACTACTGCAACACTCTTGCAACACTACTACAACACTCCAGCAACACTACTACAACACTCCAGCAACACTACTACAACACTCCTACAACACTACTACATCACTCCTACAACACTATTACAACACTACTACAACACTCTTGCAACACTACTACAACACTCTTGCAACACTACTACAACACTCTTGCAACACTACTACAACACTCCAGCAACACTATTAAACACACTACTACAACACTCCAGCAACACTACTACAACACTCCAGCAACACTACTACAACACTACTACAACACTACTACAACACTATTACAACACTACTACAACACTCTTGCAACACTACTACAACACTCCAGGAACACTACTACAACACTCCAGCAACACTACTACAACACTCCAGCAACACTACTACAACACTACTACAACACTATTACAACACTACTACAACACTCTTGCAACACTACTGTAACACGGGTTAGTGTTTCTCTCTCTACTTATCTACCTTCTACTCCCTCTACCTGTATTCTTACTTTTTATTCTCTACCAAGGGACTCCAAAACTTTTACCAAAGCCAACTCCACGCCACGTGGTCCTAAGACGATTGACCGACTTAGGATTCTACACCCAGTATGACGTGATCTAAGCTCTGAGCAAAACCCTAGAGTCGCCTCTACGCTGCCACCACCAGACCAGTAACACAAGAGCAATGATCGAGGTCTGGATCGATCACGCTAATTAATCAACCTTGGGGCTTGATCCCCACTATATACGATGACCTTGAGTGTGGAATAAATTACACGGTAATGATAATTCCGATTCGATGTTAGAATCGGCGCCCAATCCAACTTTACCTCGTGTGGACCACGTGACCAGGACAAGTGTACACATAAAACACATGGAAACAATAAAAATGCAAATTCTTAACTTAATTAATTTATTAAAAGAAAACTAAAACAAAAATCTAAATATGTTCACTCCCTGTCACTTTAACACTCCCTACTTGACCTGAATGGCAAATGAGACTATTTCTATACATAACAATAGCAACTATACCTCTATGTTTTACCAGCTACAGATGTTGGGCTGGCCTCGGGGAGAGGTAAGATGTTTGACCTCTCCCAGCTGCTTCCGTGACCACACTGATCTCTCCCTTGTCTGGTCTACCCCAGACAGAGCATTGTATCCTTCCGCCTAGTCAGTCAAAGTTCTACCAAGTTACTAGCAAGGTTTAAGTTATAACAATTAAACTCTGTTGTACTTAATTGATCCAGACTGGTTGAATTATTTTACTGAAGTTAAATTACACAAGCCTCTAACGGCAGAGCTGTTCCCGATCACAAAAATGGTTATTAAAACTTTGAGAAATAATAGACATGTCAACCCTGCTGACCTATGACCGCCGGTCACTCCGCCTTACAAGTTAGATCTGATTCGTGACGTCACTGATGGTGACTTAAACTCAATAATTAGAATACTCTTGATGTTGTACCCAGTACTATTATACAATACAATTTTAATACAAAATGAATAAAGGCTAATTTCTCTAAATTACTGAATACTATAGGATGATTCATTATACGCAGCTATGAACAAAGCGTCGGTTATTTCCACCGCGAATTCCCCTGGGGGTCAGGTCACCATGCGGGCTCAGCTTCCCATTCTCTTTTGTCGATAAACCACTCTGGATAATTCTTACAACAGCCTAGTTTGTTACACTACTACAACACTATTACAACACTACTACAACACTCTTGCAAAACTACTACAACACTCCAGCAACACTCCAGCAACACTATTACAACACTACTACAACACTCCAGCAACACTATTACAACACTACTACAACACTCTTGCAACACTACTACAACACTCCAGCAACACTACTACAACACTCCAGCAACACTACTACAACACTCTTACAACACTACTACAACACTCTTGCAACACTACTACAACACTCCAGCAACACTACTACAACACTCCAGCAACACTATTACAACACTACTACAACACTCCAACAACACTACTACAACACTCCAGCAACACTACTACAACACTCCAGCAACACTACTACAACACTCTTACAACACTACTACAACACTCTTGCAACACTACTACAACACTCTTGCAACACTACTACAACACTCCAGCAACACTACTACAACACTCTTGCAACACTACTACAACACTCCAGCAACACAACTACAACACTCCAGCAACACAACTACAACACTCCAGCAACACTACTACAACACTCCAGCAACACTACTACAACACTCCAGCAACACTACTACAACACTCTTACAACACTACTACAACACTCTTGCAACACTACTACAACACTCCAGCAACACTACTACAACACTCCAGCAACACTATTACAACACTACTACAACACTCCAACAACACTATTACAACACTACTACAACAATCTTGCAACACTACTACAACACTCCAGCAACACTACTAAAACACTCTTGCAACACAACTACAACACTCCAGCAACACAACTGCAACACTCCAGCAACACTACTACAACACTCCAGCAACACTACCACAACACTCCAGCAACACTACTACAACACTCCAGCAACACTATTACAACACTACTACAACACTCTTGCAACACTACTACAACACTCCAGCAACACTACTACAACCCTCCAGCAACACTACTACAACACTCCAGCAACACAACTACAACACTCCAGCAACACTACTACAACACTCCAGCAACACTACTACAACACTCCAGCAACACTCCAGCAACACTACTACAACACTACTACAACACTCCAGCAACACTACTACAACACTCCAGCAACACTATTACAACACTACTACAACACTCCTGCAACGCTATTACAACACTACTACAACACTCTTGCAACACTACTACAGCACTCCAGCAACACTACTACAACACTATTACAACACTACTACAACACTCTTGCAACACTACTACAACACTACTACAACACTACTGCAACACAACTACAACACTACTACAACACTCCAGCAACACTATTACAACACTACTACAACACTCTTGCAACACTACTACAACACTCTTGCAACACTATTACAACACTCCAGCAACACTACTACAACACTCTTGCAACACTACTACAACACTCCAGCAACACTACTACAACACTCCAGCAACACTATTACAACACTCTTGCAACACTACTACAACACTCTTGCAACACTACTACAACACTCTTGCAACACTACTACAACACTCCAGCAACACTACTACAACACTCTTGCAACACTAGTACAACACTCCAGCAACATTACTACAACACTCCAGCAACACTACTACAACACTCTTACAACACTACTACAACACTCTTGCAACACTACTACAACACTCCAGCAACACTACTACAACACTCTTGCAACACTACTACAACACTCCTGCAACACTACTACAGCACTTCTGCAACACTACTACAACACTCCAGCAACACTACTACAACACTCCAGCAACACTACTACAACACTCCAGCAACACTACTACAACAGTCTTGCAACACTACTACAACACTCCAGCAACACTACTACAACACTCCAGCAACACTATTACAACACTCCAGCAAAACTACTACAACACTCCAGCAACACTACTACAACACTCTTACAACACTACTACAACACTCTTGCAACACTACTACAACACTCCAGCAACACTACTACAACACTCTTGCAACACTACTACAACACTCCAGAAACACTACTACAACACTCGTGCAACACTACTACAACACTCCAGCAACACTACTACAACACTACAGTAACACTATTACAACACTACTGCAACACTCTTGCAACACTACTACAACACTCCAGCAACACTACTACAACACTCCAGCAACACTACTACAACACTCCTACAACACTACTACAACACTCCTACAACACTATTACAACACTACTACAACACTCTTGCAACACTACTACAACACTCTTGCAACACTACTACAACACTCTTGCAACACTACTACAACACTCCAGCAACACTATTAAACACACTACTATTACACTCCAGCATCACTACTACAACACTCCAGCAACACTACTACAACACTCCAGCAACACTACTACAACACTCCAGCAACACTACTACAACACTCCAGCAACACTACTACAACACTCCAGCAACACTACTACAACACTCCAGCAAAACTACTACAACACTCCAGCAACACTACTACAACACTCTTGCAACACTACTACAACACTCCAGCAACACTACTACAACACTCTTACAACACTACTACAACACTCCAGCAACACTACTACAACACTCCACCAACACTACTACAACACTCTAGCAACACTATTACAACACTCCAGCAAAACTACTACAACACTCTTACAACACTACTACAACACTCTTGCAACACTACTACAACACTCCAGCAACACTACTACAACACTCTTGCAACACTACTACAACACTCCAGAAACACTACTACAACACTCTTGCAACACTACTACAACACTCCAGCAACACTACTACAACACTACAGTAACACTATTACAACACTACTGCAACACTCTTGCAACACTACTACAACACTCCAGCAACACTACTACAACACTCCAGCAACACTACTACAACACTCCTACAACACTACTACAACACTCCTACAACACTATTACAACACTACTACAACACTCTTGCAACACTACTACAACACTCTTGCAACACTACTACAACACTCTTGCAACACTACTACAACACTCCAGCAACACTATTAAACACACTACTACAACACTCCAGCAACACTACTACAACACTCCTACAACACTACTACAACACTCCTGCAACACTATTACAAAACTACTACAACACTCTGGCAACACTACTACAACACTCCAGCAACACTCCATCAACACTACTACAACACTCCAGCAACACTACTACAACACTCCAGCAACACTACTACAACACTCCAGCAACACTACTACAACACTCCAGCAACACTATTACAACACTCCAGCAACACTACTACAACACTCCAGGAACACTACTACAACACTCTTACAACACTACTACAACACTCCAGCAACACTACTACAACACTCCAGCAACACTACTACAACACTCTTACAACACTACTACAACACTCTTGCAACACTACTACAACACTCCAGCAACACTACTACAACACTCTTGCAACACTACTACAACACTCCAGCAACACTACTACAACACTCTTGCAACACTACTACAACACTCCAGCAACACTACTACAACACTACAGCAACACTATTACAACACTACTACAACACTCTTGCAACACTACTACAACACTCCTGCAACACTACTACAACACTCCAGCAACACTACTACAACACTGCTACAACACTACTACAACACTCCTACAACACTATTACAACACTACTACAACACTCTTGCAACACTACTACAACACTCTTGCAACACTACTACAACACTCTTGCAACACTACTACAACACTCCAGCAACACTATTACAAGACTACTACAACACTCCAGCAACACTACTACAACACTCCAGCAACACTACTACAACACTCCAGCAACACTACTACAACACTCCTACAACACTACTACAACACTCCAGCAACACTATTACAACACTACTACAACACTCTTGCAAAACTACTACAACACTCCAGCAACACTACTAAAACACTCCAGCAACACTACTACAACACTCTTGCAACACTGCTACAACACTCCAGCAACACTACTACAACACTCCTACAACACTACTACAACACTCCTACAACACTATTACAACACTACTACAACACTCTTGCAACACTACTACAACACTCTTGCAACACTACTACAACACTCTTGCAACACTACTACAACACTCCAGCAACACTATTAAACACACTACTACAACACTCCAGCAACACTACTACAACACTCCTACAACACTACTACAACACTCCTGCAACACTATTACAAAACTACTACAACACTCTGGCAACACTACTACAACACTCCAGCAACACTCCATCAACACTACTACAACACTCCAGCAACACTACTACAACACTCTTGCAACACTACTACAACACTCCAGCAACACTACTACAACACTCCAGCAACACTATTACAACACTCCAGCAACACTACTACAACACTCCAGCAACACTACTACAACACTCTTACAACACTACTACAACACTCCAGCAACACTACTACAACACTCCAGCAACACTACTACAACACTCTTACAACACTACTACAACACTCTTGCAACACTACTACAACACTACAGCAACACTACTACAACACTCTTGCAACACTACTACAACACTCCAGCAACACTACTACAACACTCTTGCAACACTACTACAACACTCCAGCAACACTACTACAACACTACAGCAACACTATTACAACACTACTACAACACTCTTGCAACACTACTACAACACTCCTGAAACACTACTACAACACTCCAGCAAAACTACTACAACACTCCTACAACACTACTACAACACTCCTACAACACTATTACAACACTACTACAACACTCTTGCAACACTACTACAACACTCTTGCAACACTACTACAACACTCTTGCAACACTACTACAACACTCCAGCAACACTATTACAAGACTACTACAACACTCCAGCAACACTACTACAACACTCCAGCAACACTACTACAACACTCCAGCAACACTACTACAACACTCCTACAACACTACTACAACACTCCAGCAACACTATTACAACACTACTACAACACTCTTGCAAAACTACTACAACACTCCAGCAACACTACTAAAACACTCAGGCAACACTACTACAACACTCTTGCAACACTGCTACAACACTCCAGCAACACTACTACAACACTCCAGCAACACTATTACAACACTCTTGCAACACTACTACAACACTGCAGCAACACTACTACAACACTCCAGCAACACTACTACAACACTCCTACAACACTACTACAACACTCCTACAACACTATTACAACACTATTACAACACTACTACAACACTCTTGCAACACTACTACAACACTCCAGCAACACTACTACAACACTCCAGCAACAGTACTACAACACTCCTACAACACTATTACAACACTACTACAACACTCTTGCAACACTACTACAGCACTCCAGCAACACTACTACAACACTCCAGCAACACTCTTGCAACACTACTACAACACTCCAGCAACACAAATACAACACTCCAGCAACACAACTACAACACTCCAGCAACACAACTACAACACTCCAGCAACACTTCTACAACACTCCAGCAACACTACTACAACACTCCAGCAACACTACTACAACACTCTTACAACACTACTACAACACTCTTGCAACACTACTACAACACTCCCGCAACACTACTACAACACTCCAGCAACACTATTACAACACTACTACAACACTCCAGCAACACTATTACAACACTACTACAACACTCTTGCAACACTACTACAACACTCCAGCAACACTACTACAACACTCTTGCAACACTACTACAACACTCCAGCAACACTACTACAACACTCTTGCAACACTACTACAACACTCTTGCAACACTACTACAACACTCCAGCAACACTACTACAACACTCCAGCAACACTACTACAACACTCCTACAACACTACTACAACACTCCTACAACACTATTACAACACTACTACAACACTCTTGCAACACTACTACAACACTCTTGCAACACTACTACATCACTCTTGCAACACTACTACAACACTCCAGCAACACTATTACAAGACTACTACAACACTCCAGCAACACTACTACAACACTCCAGCAACACTACTACAACACTCCAGCAACACTACTACAACACTCCTACAACACTACTACAACACTCCAGCAAAACTATTACAACACTACTACAACACTCTTCCAACACTACTACAACACTCCAGCAACACTACTAAAACACTACTACAACACTCTTGCAACACTGCTACAACACTCCAGCAACACTACTACAACACTCCAGCAACACTACTACAACACTCCTACAACACTACTACAACACTCCAGCAACACTATTACAACACTACTACAACACTCTTGCAAAACTACTACAACACTCCAGCAACACTACTAAAACACTCCAGCAACACTACTACAACACTCTTGCAACACTGCTACAACACTCCAGCAACACTACTACAACACTCCAGCAACACTATTACAACACTCTTGCAACACTACTACAACACTGCAGCAACACTACTACAACACTCCAGCAACACTACTACAACACTCCTACAACACTACTACAACACTCCTACAACACTATTACAACACTACTACAACACTCTTGCAACACTACTACAACACTCCAGCAACACTACTACAACACTCCAGCAACACTACTACAACACTCCTACAACACTATTACAACACTACTACAACACTCTTGCAACACTACTACAGCACTCCAGCAACACTACTACAACACTCCAGCAACACTCTTGCAACACTACTACAACACTCCAGCAACACAACTACAACACTCCAGCAACACAACTACAACACTCCAGCAACACAACTACAACACTCCAGCAACACTTCTACAACACTCCAGCAACACTACTACAACACTCCAGCAACACTACTACAACACTCTTACAACACTACTACAACACTCTTGCAACACTACTACAACACTCCAGCAACACTACTACAACACTCCAGCAACACTATTACAACACTACTACAACACTCCAGCAACACTATTACAACACTACTACAACACTCTTGCAACACTACTACAACACTCCAGCAACACTACTACAACACTCTTGCAACACTACTACAACACTCCAGCAACACTACTACAACACTCTTGCAACACTACTACAACACTCCAGCAACACTACTACAACACTCCAGCAACACTACTACAACACTCCTACAACACTACTACAACACTCCTACAACACTATTACAACACTACTACAACACTCTTGCAACACTACTACAACACTCTTGCAACACTACTACAACACTCCAGCAACACTATTACAAGACTACTACAACACTCCAGCAACACTACTACAACACTCCAGCAACACTACTACAACACTCCAGCAACACTACTACAACACTCCTACAACACTACTACAACACTCCAGCAACACTATTACAACACTACTACAACACTCTTGCAAAACTACTACAACACTCCAGCAACACTACTAAAACACTCCAGCAACACTACTACAACACTCTTGCAACACTGCTACAACACTCCAGCAACACTACTACAACACTCCAGCAACACTATTACAACACTCTTGCAACACTACTACAACACTGCAGCAACACTACTACAACACTCCAGCAACACTACTACAACACTCCTACAACACTACTACAACACTCCTACAACACTATTACAACACTATTACAACACTACTACAACACTCTTGCAACACTACTACAACACTCCAGCAACACTACTACAACACTCCAGCAACAGTACTACAACACTCCTACAACACTATTACAACACTACTACAACACTCTTGCAACACTACTACAGCACTCCAGCAACACTACTACAACACTCCAGCAACACTCTTGCAACACTACTACAACACTCCAGCAACACAAATACAACACTCCAGCAACACAACTACAACACTCCAGCAACACTACTACAACACTCTTGCAACACTACTACAACACTCCAGCAACACAACTACAACACTCCAGCAACACAACTACAACACTCCAGCAACACTACTACAACACTCCAGCAACACTACTACAACACTCCAGCAACACTACTACAACACTCCAGCAACACTATTACAACACTACTACAACACTCCAGCAACACTATTAAAACACTACTACAACACTCCAGCATCACTACTACAACACTCTTGCAACACTACTACAACACTCTTGCAACACTACTACAACACTCCAGCAACACTATTACAAGACTACTACAACACTCCAGCAACACTACTACAACACTCCAGCAACACTACTACAACACTCCAGCAACACTACTACAACACTCCTACAACACTACTACAACACTCCAGCAAAACTATTACAACACTACTACAACACTCTTCCAACACTACTACAACACTCCAGCAACACTACTAAAACACTACTACAACACTCTTGCAACACTGCTACAACACTCCAGCAACACTACTACAACACTCCAGCAACACTACTACAACACTCCTACAACACTACTACAACACTCCAGCAACACTATTACAACACTACTACAACACTCTTGCAAAACTACTACAACACTCCAGCAACACTACTAAAACACTCCAGCAACACTACTACAACACTCTTGCAGCACTGCTACAACACTCCAGCAACACTACTACAACACTCCAGCAACACTATTACAACACTCTTGCAACACTACTACAACACTGCAGCAACACTACTACAACACTTCAGCAACACTACTACAACACTCCTACAACACTACTACAACACTCCTACAACACTATTACAACACTACTACAACACTCTTGCAACACTACTACAACACTCCAGCAACACTACTACAACACTCCAGCAACACTACTACAACACTCCTACAACACTATTACAACACTACTACAACACTCTTGCAACACTACTACAGCACTCCAGCAACACTACTACAACACTCCAGCAACACTCTTGCAACACTACTACAACACTCCAGCAACACAACTACAACACTCCAGCAACACAACTACAACACTCCAGCAACACAACTACAACACTCCAGCAACACTTCTACAACACTCCAGCAACACTACTACAACACTCCAGCAACACTACTACAACACTCTTACAACACTACTACAACACTCTTGCAACACTACTACAACACTCCAGCAACACTACTACAACACTCCAGCAACACTATTATACACTACTACAACACTCCAGCAACACTATTACAACACTACTACAACACTCTTGCAACACTACTACAACACTCCAGCAACACTACTACAACACTCTTGCAACACTACTACAACACTCCAGCAACACTACTACAACACTCATGCAACACTACTACAACACTCTTGCAACACTACTACAACACTCCAGCAACACTACTACAACACTCCAGCAACACTACTACAACACTCCTACAACACTACTACAACACTCCTACAACACTATTACAACACTACTACAACACTCTTGCAACACTACTGCAACACTCTTGCAACACTACTACAACACTCCAGCAACACTATTACAAGTCTACTACAACACTCCAGCAACACTACTACAACACTCCAGCAACACTACTACAACACTCCAGCAACACTACTACAACACTCCTACAACACTACTACAACACTCCAGCAAAACTATTACAACACTACTACAACACTCTTCCAACACTACTACAACACTCCAGCAACACTACTAAAACACTACTACAACACTCTTGCAACACTGCTACAACACTCCAGCAACACTACTACAACACTCCAGCAACACTACTACAACACTCCTACAACACTACTACAACACTCCAGCAACACTATTACAACACTCTTGCAACACTACTACAACACTCCAGCAACACTACTACAACACTCCAGCAACACTACTACAACACTCCTACAACACTACTACAACACTCCTACAACTCTTTTACAACACTACAACAACACTCTTGCAACACTACTACAACACTCCAGCAACACTACTACAACACTCCAGCAACACTACTACAACACTCCTACAACACTATTACAACACTACTACAACACTCTTGCAACACTACTACAGCACTCCAGCAACACTACTACAACACTCCAGCAACACTACTACAACACTCTTGCAACACTACTACAACACTCCAGCAACACAACTACAACACTCCAGCAACACAACTACAACACTCCAGCAACACTACTACAACACTCCAGCAACACTACTACAACACTCCAGCAACACTACTACAACACTCTTACAACACTACTACAACACTCTTGCAACACTACTACAACACTCCAGCAACACTACTACAACACTCCAGCAACACTATTACAACACTACTACAACACTCCAGCAACACTATTACAACACTACTACAACACTCTTGCAACACTACTACAACACTCCAGCAACACTACTACAACACTCCAGCAACACTACTACAACACTCTTGCAACACTACTACAGCACTCCAGCAACACAACTACAACACTCCAGCAACACTACTACAACACTCCAGCAACACTACTACAACACTACTACAACACTCCAGCAACACTATTACAACACTCCTACAACACTACTACAACACTCCAGCAACACTACTACAACACTCCAGCAACACTACTACAACACTCCTACAACACTATTACAACACTACTACAACACTCTTGCAACACTACTACAGCACTCCAGCAACACTACTACAACACTCCAGCAACACTACTACAACACTCTTGCAACACTACTTCAACACTCCAGCAACACAACTACAACACTCCAGCAACACAACTACAACACTCCAGCAACACTACTACAACACTCCAGCAACACTACTACAACACTCCAGCAACACTACTACAACACTCCAGCAACACTATTACAACACTACTACAACACTCCAGCAACACTATTACAACACTACTACAACACTCCAGCATCACTACTACAACACTCTTGCAACACTACTACAACACTCCAGCAACACTACTACAACACTCCAGCAACACAACTACAACACTCCAGCAACACTACTACAACACTCCAGCAAAACTATTACAACACTACTACAACACTCTTCCAAAACTACTACAACACTCCAGCAACACTACTAAAACACTACTACAACACTCTTGCAACACTGCTACAACACTCCAGCAACACTACTACAACACTCTTGCAACACTACTACAGCACTCCAGCAACACTACTACAACACTCCAGCAACACTACTACAACACTTTTGCAACACTACTACAACACTCCAGCAACACAACTACAACACTCCAGCAACACAACTACAACACTCCAGCAACACTACTACAACACTCCAGCAACACTACTACAACACTCCAGCAACACTACTACAACACTCTTACAACACTACTACAACACTCTTGCAACACTACTACAACACTGCAGCAACACTACTACAACACTCCAGCAACACTACTACAACACTACTACAACACTCCAGCAACACTATTACAACACTACTACAACACTCTTGCAACACTACTACAACACTCCAGCAACATTACTACAACACTCCAGCAACACTACTACAACACTCTTGCAACACTACTACAGCACTCCAGCAACACAACTACAACACTCCAGCAACACTACTACAACACTCCAGCAACACTACTACAACACTCCAGCAACACTACTACAACACTCCAGCAACACTATTACAACACTACTACAACACTCCAGCAACACTATTACAACACTACTACAACACTCCAGCATCACTACTACAACACTCTTGCAACACTACTACAACACTCCAGCAACACTACTACAACACTCCAGCAACACAACTACAACACTCCAGCAACACTACTACAACACTCCAGCAACACTACTACAACACTCCAGCAACACTACTACAACACTCCAGCAACACTACTACAACACTACTACAACACTACTAAAACACTACTACAACACTCTTGCAACACTACTACAACACTCATACAACACTATTACAACACTACTACAACACTCTTGCAACACTACTACAACACTCCAGCAACACTATTACAACACTACTACAACACTCCAGCAACACTATTACAACACTACTACAACACTCTTGCAACACTACTACAACACTCCAGCAACACTACTACAACACTCCACCAACACTACTACAACACTCTTGCAACACTACTACAACACTCCAGCAACACAACTACAACACTCCAGCAACACAACTACAACACTCCAGCAACACTACTACAACACTCCAGCAACACTACTACAACACTCCAGCAACACTACTACAACACTCCAGCAACACTATTACAACACTACTACAACACTACTACAACACTCCAGCAACACTACTACAACACTACTACAACACTATTAAAACACTACTACAACACTCTTGCAACACAACTACAGCACTCATACAACACTATTACAACACTACTACAACACTGCTACAACACTCTTGCAATACTACTACAACACTCTTGCAACACTACTACAACACTCCAGCAACACTATTACAAGACTACTACAACACTCCAGCAACACTACTACAACACTCCCGCAACACTACTACAACACTCCAGCAACACTACTACAACACTCCAGCAACACTACTACAACACTCCAGCATCACTACTACAACACTCCTACAACACTACTACAACACTCCAGCTACACTATTACAACACTACTACAACACTCTTGCAACACTACTACAACACTCCAGCAACACTCCAGCAACACTACTACAACACTCTTGCAACACAACTACAACACTCCAGCAAATCAACTACAACACTCCAGCAACACTACTACAACACTCCAGCAACACTACTACAACACTCCAGCAACACTACTACAACACTCCAGCAACACTATTACAGCACTACTACAACACTCCAGCAACACTATTACAACACTACTACAACACTCTTGCAACACTACTACAACACTCCAGCAACACTACTACAACCCTCCAGCAACACTACTACAACACTCCAGCAACACAACTACAACACTCCAGCAACACTACTACAACACTCCAGCAACACTCCAGCAACACTACTACAACACTCTTGCAACACTACTACAACACTCCAGCAACACTACTACAACACTCCAGCAACACTATTACAACACTACTACAACACTCCAGCAACACTATTACAACACTACTACAACACTCTTGCAACACTAGTACAACACTCCAGCAACACTACTACAACACTCCAGCAACACTACTACAACACTCCAGCAACACTACTACAACACTCCAGCAACACTATTACAACACTACTACAACACTCCAGCATCACTACTACAACACTCTTGCAACACTACTACAACACTCCAGCAACACTACTACAACACTCCAGCAACACAACTACAACACTCCAGCAACACTACTACAACACTCCAGCAAAACTATTACAACACTACTACAACACTACTACAACACTCTTCCAACACTACTACAACACTCCAGCAACACTACTAAAACACTACTACAACACTCTTGCAACACTGCTACAACACTCCAGCAACACTACTACAACACTCCAGCAACACTACTACAACACTCCTACAACACTACTACAACACTCCAGCAACACTACTACAACACTCCAGCAACACTACTACAACACTCCTACAACACTATTACAACACTACTACAACACTCTTGCAACACTACTACAGCACTCCAGCAACACTACTACAACACTCCAGCAACACTACTACAACACTCTTGCAACACTACTACAACACTCCAGCAACACAACTACAACACTCCAGCAACACAACTATAACACTCCAGCAACACTACTACAACATTCCAGCAACACTACTACAACACTCCAGCAACACTACTACAACACTCCAGCAACACTATTACAACACTACTACAACACTCCAGCAACACTATTACAACACTACTACAACACTCCAGCATCACTACTACAACACTCTTGCAACACTACTACAACACTCCAGCAACACTACTACAACACTCCAGCAACACAACTACAACACTCCAGCAACACTACTACAACACTCCAGCAAAACTATTACAACACTACTACAACACTATTCCAACACTACTACAACACTCCAGCAACACTACTAAAACACTACTACAACACTCTTGCAACACTGCTACAACACTCCAGCAACACTACTACAACACTCTTGCAACACTACTACAGCACTCCAGCAACACTACTACAACACTCCAGCAACACTACTACAACACTCTTGCAACACTACTACAACACTCCAGCAACACAACTACAACACTCCAGCAACACAACTACAACACTCCAGCAACACTACTACAACACTCCAGCAACACTACTACAACACTCCAGCAACACTACTACAACACTCTTACAACACTACTACTACACTCTTGCAACACTACTACAACACTCCAGCAACACTACTACAACACTCCAGCAACACTATTACAACACTACTACAACACTCCAGCAACACTATTACAACACTACTACAACACTCTTGCAACACTACTACAACACTCCAGCAACACTACTACAACACTCCAGCAACACTACTACAACACTCTTGCAACACTACTACAGCACTCCAGCAACACAACTACAACACTCCAGCAACACTACTACAACACTCCAGCAACACTACTACAACACTCCAGCAACACTATTACAACACTACTACAACACTCCAGCAACACTATTACAACACTACTACAACACTCCAGCATCACTACTACAACACTCTTGCAACACTACTACAACACTCCAGCAACACTACTACAACACTCCAGCAACACAACTACAACACTCCAGCAACACTACTACAACACTCCAGCAACACTACTACAACACTCCAGCAACACTACTACAACACTCCAGCAACACTACTACAACACTACTACAACACTACTAAAACACTACTACAACACTCTTGCAACACTACTACAACACTCATACAACACTATTACAACACTACTACAACACTCTTGCAACACTACTACAACACTCCAGCAACACTTCAGCAACACTATTACAACACTACTACAACACTCCAGCAACACTATTACAACACTACTACAACACTCTTGCAACACTATTACAACACTCCAGCAACACTACTACAACACTCCAGCAACACTACTACAACACTCTTGCAACACTACTACAACACTCCAGCAACACAACTACAACACTCCAGCAACACAACTACAACACTCCAGCAACACTACTACAACACTCCAGCAACACTACTACAACACTCCAGCAACACTACTACAACACTCCAGCAACACTATTACAACACTACTACAACACTACTACAACACTCCAGCAACACTACTACAACACTACTACAACACTATTAAAACAATACTACAACACTCTTGCAACACTACTACAGCACTCATACAACACTATTACAACACTACTACAACACTCTTGCAACACTGCTACAACACTCTTGCAATACTACTACAACACTCTTGCAACACTACTACAACACTCCAGCAACACTATTACAAGACTACTACAACACTCCAGCAACACTACTACAACACTCCAGCAACACTACTACAACACTCCAGCAACACTACTACAACACTCCAGCAACACTACTACAACACTCCTACAACACTACTACTACACTCCAGCAACCCTATTACAACACTACTACAACACTCTTGCAACACTACTACAACACTCCATCAACACTCCAGCAACACTACTACAACACTCTTGCAACACAACTACAACACTCCAGCAAATCAACTACAACACTCCAGCAACACTACTACAACACTCCAGCAACACTACTACAACACTCCAGCAACACTACTACAATACTCCAGCAACACTACTACAACACTCCAGCAACACTATTACAGCACTACTACAACACTCCAGCAACACTATTACAACACTACTACAACACTCTTGCAACACTACTACAACACTCCAGCAACACTACTACAACCCTCCAGCAACACTACTACAACACTCCAGCAACACAACTACAACACTCCAGCAACACTACTACAACACTCCAGCAACACTACTACAACACTCCAGCAACACTCCAGCAACACTACTACAACACTCTTGCAACACTACTACAACACTCCAGCAACACTACTACAACACTCCAGCAACACTATTACAACACTACTACAACACTCCAGCAACACTATTACAACACTACTACAACACTCTTGCAACACTAGTACAACACTCCAGCAACACTACTACAACACTCCAGCAACACTATTACAACACTCCAGCAACACTACTACAACACTCCAGCAACACTACTACAACACTCCAGCAACACTCCAGCAACACTACTACAACACTCTTGCAACACTACTACAACACTCCAGCAACACTACTACAACACTCCAGCAACACTATTACAACACTACTACAACACTCCAGCAACACTATTACAACACTACTACAACACTCTTGCAACACTACTACAACACTCTTGCAACACTACTACAACACTCCAGCAACACTACAACAACACTCTTGCAACACTACTACAACACTCCAGCAACACTACTACAACACTCCAGCAACACTATTACAACACTCTTGCAACACTACTGCAACACTCTTGCAACACTACTACAACACTCTTGCAACACTACTACAACACTCCAGCAACACTTCTACAACACTCTTGCAATACTACAACACTCCAGCAACACTACTACAACACTCCAGCAACACTACTACAACACTCTTACAACACTCTTGCAACACTACTACAACACTCCTGCAACACTACTACAACACTCTTGCAACACTACTACAACACTCCTGCAACACTACTACAGCACTTCTGCAACACTACTACAACACTCCAGCAACACTACTACAACACTCCAGCAACACTACTACAACACTCCAGCAACACTACTACAACACTCTTGCAACACTACTACAACACTCCAGCAACACTACTACAACACTCCAGCAACACTATTACAACACTCCAGCAACACTACTACAACACTCCAGCAACACTACTACAACACTCTTGCAACACTATTACAACACTCCAGCAACACTACTACAACACTCTTACAACACTACTACAACACTCCAGCAACACTACTACAACACTCCAGCAACACTACTACAACACTCTTACAACACTCTTGCAACACTACTACAACACTCCAGCAAAACTACTACAACACTCTTGCAACACTACTACAACACTCCAGCAACACTACTACAACACTACAGCAACACTATTACAACACTACTACAACACTCTTGCAACACTACTACAACACTCCAGCAACACTACTACAACACTCCAGCAACACTACTACAACACTCCTACAACACTACTACAACACTCCTACAACACTATTACAACACTACTACAACACTCTTGCAACACTACTACTACAACACTCTTGCAACACTACTACAACACTCTTGCAACACTACTACAACACTCCAGCAACACTATTACAACACTACTACAACACTCCAGCAACACTACTACAACACTCCTACAACACTACTACAACACTCCAGCAACACTATTACAACACTACTACAACACTCTTGCAACACTACTACAACACTCCAGCAACACTACTACAACACTCTTGCAACACTACTACAACACTCCAGCAACACTACTACAACACTCCAGCAACACTACTACAACACTCCAGCAACACTGCTACAACACTCTTGCAACACTACTACAACACTCCAGCAACACTACTACAACACTCCAGCAACACTATTACAACACTCCAGCAACACTACTACAACACTCCAGCAACACTACTACAACACTCTTGCAACACTACTACAACACTCCAGCAACACTACTACAACACTCTTACAACACTACTACAACACTCCAGCAACACTACTACAACACTCCAGCAACACTACTACAACACTCTTACAACACTACTACAACACTCTTGCAACACTACTACAACACTCCAGCAACACTACTACAACACTCTTGCAACACTACTACAACACTCCAGCAACACTACTACAACACTCTTGCAACACTATTACAACACTACTACAACACTCTTGCAACACTACTACAACACTCCAGCAACACTACTACAACACTCCAGCAACACTACTACAACACTCCTACAACACTACTACAACACTCCTACAACACTATTACAACACTACTAAAACACTCTTGCAACACTGCTACAACACTCTTGCAACACTACTACAACACTCCAGCAACACTACTACAACACTCCAGCAACACTACAACAACACTCCTACAACACTACTACAACACTCCAGCAACACTATTACAACACTACTACAACACTCTTGCAACACTACTACAACACTCCAGCAACTCTACTACAACACTCCAGCAACACTACTACAACACTCCTGCAACACTACTACAACACTCCAGCAACACTATTACAACACTCTTGCAACACTACTACAACACTCCAGCAACTCTACTACAACACTCCAGCAACACAAATACAACACTCCAGCAACACAACTACAACACTCCAGCAACACTACTACAACACTCTTGCAACACTACTACAACACTCCAGCAACACAACTACAACACTCCAGCAACACAACTACAACACTCCAGCAACACTACTACAACACTCCAGCAACACTACTACAACACTCCAGCAACACTACTACAACACTCCAGCAACACTATTACAACACTACTACAACACTCCAGCAACACTATTACAACACTACTACAACACTCCAGCATCACTACTACAACACTCTTGCAACACTACTACAACACTCTTGCAACACTACTACAACACTCCAGCAACACTATTACAAGACTACTACAACACTCCAGCAACACTACTACAACACTCCAGCAACACTACTACAACACTCCAGCAACACTACTACAACACTCCTACAACACTACTACAACACTCCAGCAAAACTATTACAACACTACTACAACACTCTTCCAACACTACTACAACACTCCAGCAATACTACTAAAACACTACTACAACACTCTTGCAACACTGCTACAACACTCCAGCAACACTACTACAACACTCCAGCAACACTACTACAACACTCCTACAACACTACTACAACACTCCAGCAACACTATTACAACACTACTACAACACTCTTGCAAAACTACTACAACACTCCAGCAACACTACTAAAACACTCCAGCAACACTACTACAACACTCTTGCAGCACTGCTACAACACTCCAGCAACACTACTACAACACTCCAGCAACACTATTACAACACTCTTGCAACACTACTACAACACTGCAGCAACACTACTACAACACTCCAGCAACACTACTACAACACTCCTACAACACTACTACAACACTCCTACAACACTATTACAACACTACTACAACACTCTTGCAACACTACTACAACACTCCAGCAACACTACTACAACACTCCAGCAACACTACTACAACACTCCTACAACACTATTACAACACTACTACAACACTCTTGCAACACTACTACAGCACTCCAGCAACACTACTACAACACTCCAGCAACACTCTTGCAACACTACTACAACACTCCAGCAACACAACTACAACACTCCAGCAACACAACTACAACACTCCAGCAACACAACTACAACACTCCAGCAACACTTCTACAACACTCCAGCAACACTACTACAACACTCCAGCAACACTACTACAACACTCTTACAACACTACTACAACACTCTTGCAACACTACTACAACACTCCAGCAACACTACTACAACACTCCAGCAACACTATTACAACACTACTACAACACTCCAGCAACACTATTACAACACTACTACAACACTCTTGCAACACTACTACAACACTCCAGCAACACTACTACAACACTCTTGCAACACTACTACAACACTCCAGCAACATTACTACAACACTCTTGCAACACTACTACAACACTCTTGCAACACTACTACAATACTCCAGCAACACTACTACAACACTCCAGCAACACTACTACAACACACCTACAACACTACTACAACACTCCTACAACACTATTACAACACTACTACAACACTCTTGCAACACTACTACAACACTCTTGCAACACTACTACAACACTCCAGCAACACTATTACAAGACTACTACAACACTCCAGCAACACTACTACAACACTCCAGCAACACTACTACAACACTCCAGCAACACTACTACAACACTCCTACAACACTACTACAACACTCCAGCAAAACTATTACAACACTACTACAACACTCTTCCAACACTACTACAACACTCCAGCAACACTACTAAAACACTACTACAACACTCTTGCAACACTGCTACAACACTCCAGCAACACTACTACAACACTCCAGCAACACTACTACAACACTCCTACAACACTACTACAACACTCCAGCAACACTATTACAACACTCTTGCAACACTACTACAACACTCCAGCAACACTACTACAACACTCCAGCAACACTACTACAACACTCCTACAACACTACTACAACACTCCTACAACTCTTTTACAACACTACTACAACACTCTTGCAACACTACTACAACACTCCAGCAACACTACTACAACACTCCAGCAACACTACTACAACACTCCTACAACACTATTACAACACTACTACAACACTCTTGCAACACTACTACAGCACTCCAGCAACACTACTACAACACTCCAGCAACACTACTACAACACTCTTGCAACACTACTACAACACTCCAGCAACACAACTACAACACTCCAGCAACACAACTACAACACTCCAGCAACACTACTACAACACTCCAACAACACTACTACAACACTCCAGCACCACTACTACAACATTCTTACAACACTACTACAACACTCTTGCAACACTACTACAACACTCCAGCAACACTACTACAACACTCCAGCAACACTATTACAACACTACTACAACACTCCAGCAACACTATTACAACACTACTACAACACTCTTGCAACACTACTACAACACTCCAGCAACACTACTACAAAACTCCAGCAACACTACTACAACACTCTTGCAACACTACTACAGAACTCCAGCAACACAACTACAACACTCCAGCAACACTACTACAACACTCCAGCAACACTACTACAACACTCCAGCAACACTACTACAACACTCCAGCAACACTATTACAACACTACTACAACACTCCAGCAACACTATTACAACACTACTACAACACTCCAGCATCACTACTACAACACTCTTGCAACACTACTACAACACTCCAGCAACACTACTACAACACTCCAGCAACACAACTACAACACTCCAGCAACACTACTACAACACTCCAGCAAAACTATTACAACACTACTACAACACTCTTCCAACACTACTACAACACTCCAGCAACACTACTACAACACTCCAGCAACACTACTACAACACTCCTACAACACTACTACAACACTCCAGCAACACTACTACAACACTCCAGCAACACTACTACAACACTCCTACAACACTATTACAACACTACTACAACACTCTTGCAACACTACTACAGCACTCCAGCAACACTACTACAACACTCCAGCAACACTACTACAACACTCTTGCAACACTACTACAACACTCCAGCAACACAACTACAACACTCCAGCAACACAACTACAACACTCCAGCAACACTACTACAACACTCCAGCAAGACTACTACAACACTCCAGCAACACTACTACAACACTCCAGCAACACTACTACAACACTCCAGCAACACTATTACAACACTACTACAACACTCCAGCAACACTATTACAACACTACTACAACACTCCAGCATCACTACTACAACACTCTTGCAACACTACTACAACACTCCAGGAACACTACTACAACACTCCAGCAACACAACTACAACACTCCAGCAACACTACTACAACACTCCAGCAAAACTATTACAACACTACTACAACACTCTTCCAAAACTACTACAACACTCCAGCAACACTACTAAAACACTACTACAACACTCTTGCAACACTGCTACAACACTCCAGCAACACTACTACAACACTCTTGCAACACTACTACAGCACTCCAGCAACACTACTACAACACTCCAGCAACACTACTACAACACTCTTGCAACACTACTACAACACTCCAGCAACACAACTACAACACTCCAGCAACACAACTACAACACTCCAGCAACACTACTACAACACTCCAGCAACACTACTACAACACTCCAGCAACACTACTACAACACTCTTACAACACTACTACAACACTCTTGCAACACTACTACAACACTCCAGCAACACTACTACAACACTCCAGCAACACTATTACAACACTACTACAACACTCCAGCAACACTATTACAACACTACTACAACACTCTTGCAACACTACTACAACACTCCAGCAACACTACTACAACACTCCAGCAACACTACTACAACACTCTTGCAACACTACTACAGCACTCCAGCAACACAACTACAACACTCCAGCAACACTACTACAACACTCCAGCAACACTACTACAACACTCCAGCAACACTACTACAACACTCCAGCAACACTATTACAACACTACTACAACACTCCAGCAACACTATTACAACACTACTACAACACTCCAGCATCACTACTACAACACTCTTGCAACACTACTACAACACTCCAGCAACACTACTACAACACTCCAGCAACACAACTACAACACTCCAGCAACACTACTACAACACTCCAGCAACACTACTACAACACTCCAGCAACACTACTACAACACTCCAGCAACACTACTACAACACTACTACAACACTACTAAAACACTACTACAACACTCTTGCAACACTACTACAACACTCATACAACACTATTACAACACTACTACAACACTCTTGCAACACTACTACAACACTCCAGCAACACTTCAGCAACACTATTACAACACTACTACAACACTCCAGCAACACTATTACAACACTACTACAACACTCTTGCAACACTACTACAACACTCCAGCAACACTACTACAACACTCCAGCAACACTACTACAACACTCTTGCAACACTACTACAACACTCCAGCAACACAACTACAACACTCCAGCAACACAACTACAACACTCCAGCAACACTACTACAACACTCCAGCAACACTACTACAACACTCCAGCAACACTACTACAACACTCCAGCAACACTACTACAACACTCCAGCAACACTATTACAACACTACTACAACACTACTACAACACTCCAGCAACACTACTACAACACTACTACAACACTATTAAAACACTACTACAACACTCTTGCAACACTACTACAGCACTCATACAACACTATTACAACACTACTACAACACTCTTGCAACACTGCTACAACACTCTTGCAATACTACTACAACACTCTTGCAACACTACTACAACACTCCAGCAACACTATTACAAGACTACTACAACACTCCAGCAACACAACTACAACACTCCAGCAACACTACTACAACACTCCAGCAACACTACTACAACACTCCAGCAACACTACTACAACACTCCAGCAACACTATTACAACACTACTACAACACTCCAGCAACACTATTACAACACTACTACAACACTCTTGCAACACTAGTACAACACTCCAGCAACACTACTACAACACTCCAGCAACACTACTACAACACTCCAGCAACACTACTACAACACTCCAGCAACACTATTACAACACTACTACAACACTCCAGCAACACTATTACAACACTACTACAACACTCCAGCATCACTACTACAACACTCTTGCAACACTACTACAACACTCCAGCAACACTACTACAACACTCCAGCAACACAACTACAACACTCCAGCAACACTACTACAACACTCCAGCAAAACTATTACAACACTACTACAACACTCTTCCAACACTACTACAACACTCCAGCAACACTACTAAAACACTACTACAACACTCTTGCAACACTGCTACAACACTCCAGCAACACTACTACAACACTCCAGCAACACAACTACAACACTCCAGCAACACAACTACAACACTCCAGCAACACTACTACAACACTCCAGCAACACTACTACAACACTCCAGCAACACTACTACAACACTCTTACAACACTACTACAACACTCTTGCAACACTACTACAACACTCCAGCAACACTACTACAACACTCCAGCAACACTATTACAACACTACTACAACACTCCAGCAACACTATTACAACACTACTAAAACACTCTTGCAACACTACTACAACACTCCAGCAACACTACTACAACACTCTTGCAACACTACTACAGCACTCCAGCAACACAACTAAAACACTCCAGCAACACTACTACAACACTCCAGCCAACACTACTACAACACTCCAGCAACACTACTACAACACTCCAGCAACACCTATTACAACACTACTACAACACTCCAGCAACACTATTACAACACTACTACAACACTCCAGCTTCACTACTACAACACTCTTGCAACACTACTACAACACTCCAGCAACACTACTACAACACTCCAGCAACACAACTACAACACTCCAGCAACACTACTACAACACTCCAGCAACACTACTACAACACTCCAGCAACACTACTACAACACTCCAGCAACACTACTACAACACTACTACAACACTACTAAACACTACTACAACACTCTTGCAACACTACTACAACACTCATACAACACTATTACAACACTACTACAACACTCTTGCAACACTACTACAACACTCCAGCAACACTTCAGCAACACTATTACAACACTACTACAACACTCCAGCAAACACTATTACAACACTACTACAACACTCTTGCAACACTACTACAACACTCCAGCAACACTACTACAACACTCCAGCAACACTACTACAACACTCTTGCCAACACTACTACAACACTCCAGCAACACAACTACAACACTCCAGCAACACAACTACAACACTCCAGCAACACTACTACAACACTCCAGCAACACTACTACAACACTCCAGCAACACTACTACAACACTCCAGCAACACTATTACAACACTACTACAACACTTACTACAACACTCCAGCAACACTACTACAACACTACTACAACACTATTAAAACACTACTACAACACTCTTGCAACACTAACTACAGCACTCCATACAACACTATTACAACACTACTACAACACCTCTTAGCAACACTGCTACAACACTCTTGCAATACTACTACAACACTCTTGCAACACTACTACAACACTCCAGCAACACTCATTACAAGACTACTACAACACTCCAGCAACACATACTACAACACTCCAGCAACACTACTACAAACACTCCAGCAACACTACTACAACACTCCAGCAACACTACTACAACACTCCAGCAACACTATTACAACACTACTACAACACTCCAGCAACACTATTACAACACTACTACAACACTACTTGCAACACTAGTACAAACACTCCAGCAACACTACTAACAACACTCCAGCAACACTACTACAACACTCCAGCAACACTACTACAACACTCCAGCAACACTATTACAACACTACTACAAACACTCCAGCAACACTATTACAACACTACTACAAACACTCCAGCATCACTACTACAACACTCTTGCAACACTACTACAACACTCCAGCAACACTACTACAACACTCCCCAGCAACACAACTACAACACTCCAGCAACACTACTACAACACTCCAGCAAAACTATTACAACACTACTACAACACTCTTATCCAACACTACTACAACACACTCCAGCAACACTACTAAACACTACTTAATCAACACTCTTGCAACACTTTGCTACAACACTCCAGCAACATCTACTTACTATTACACTCCAGCCCAACACTTACTACAACACTACTACAACACTACCTACAACACTCCCAGCAACACTACTACAACACTCCAGCGAACACTAATTACAACTACTACCTCACAACAACTCATTAACAACACTACTACAACACTCTTATTGCAACACTACTACAGCCTACTCCTAGCAACACTACTACAACACTCCAAGCCACACTATACTACAACACTAACTTGCAACACTACTAGCAACACTCCAGCAACACCAACTACCACCCAATCACTCAGCAACACAACTACAACACTCCTAGCCAACACTACTACAACACTCCAGCAACACTACTACAACACTCCAGCAACCTACGACAACACATCAGCAACACTATTACAACACAATACTACAACACTCCAGCAACACTATTACAACACTACTACAACACCTCCAGCATCACTACTACAACACTCTTGCATACACTACTACAACACTCCAGCAACACTACTACAACACTCCAGCAACACAACTACAAACACTCAGCAACACTAGCTACAACACTCCAGCAAAACTATTACAACACATACTACTAACACTCTTCCAACACTACTACAACACTCCAGCAACACTACTAAAACACTACTACAACACTCTTGCAACACTGCTACATTACACTCCAGCAACACTACTACAACACTCTTTGCAACACTACTACAGCACTCCAGCAACACTACTACAACACTCCAGCAACACTACTACACACTCTTGGCATACACTACTACAACACTCCAGCAACACAACTACAACACTCCAGCAAACACAACTACAACACTCCAGCAACACTACTACAACACTCAGCAACACTACTACAACACTCCAGCAACACTACTACAACACTCTTACAACACTACTACAACACTCTTGCAACACTACTACAACACTCCAGCAACACTACTACAACACTCCAGCAACACTATTATACAACACTACTTACAACACTCCAGCAACACTATTACAACACTACTACAACACTCTTGCAACACTACTACAACACTCCAGCAACACTACTACAACACTCCAGCAACACTACTACAACACTCTTGCAACACTACTACAGCACTCCAGCAACACAACTACAACACTCCAGCAACACTACTACAACACTCCAGCAACACTACTACAACACTCCAGCAACACTACTACAACACTCCAGCAACACTATTACAACACTACTACAACACTCCAGCAACACTATTACAACACTACTACAACACTCCAGCATCACAACTACAACACTCTTGCAACACTACTACAACACTCCCAGCAACACTACTACAACACTCCAGCAACACAACTACAACACTCCAGCAACACTACTACAACACTCCAGCAACACTACTACAACACTCCAGCAACACTACTACAACACTCTCCAGCAACACTACTACAACACTACTACAACACTACTAAAACACTACTACAACACTCTTGCAACACTACTACAACACTCATACAACACTATTGACAACACTACTACAACACTCTTCGCAACACTACTACAACACTCCAGCAACACTTCAGCAACACTATTACAACACTACTACAACACTCCAGCAACACTATTACAACACTACTACAACACTCTTGCAACACTACTACAACACTCCAGCAACACTACTACAACACTCCAGCAACACTACTACAACACTCTTGCAACACTACTACAACACTCCAGCAACCACAACTACAACACTCCAGCAACACATACTACAAACACTCCAGCAACACTACTACAACACTCCAGCAACACTACTACAACACTCAGCAACACTACTATCAACACTCCAGCAACACTATTACAACACTACTACAACACTACTACAACACTCCAGCAACACTACTACAACACTACTACAACACTATTTAAAACAATACTACAACACTCTTGCAACACTACTACAGCACTCATACAACACTATTACAACACTACTACAACACTCTTGCAACACTGCTAGAACACTCTTGCAATACTACTACAACACTCTTGCAACACTACTACAACACTCCAGCAACACTACTACAACACTCCAGCAACACTATTACAACACTACTACAACACTCCAACAACACTATTACAAGACTACTACAACACTCCAGCAACACTACTACAACACTCCAGCAACACTACTACAACACTCCAGCAACACTACTACAACACTCCAGCAACACTACTACAACACTCCAGCAACACTACTACAACACTCCTACAACACTACTACAACACTCCAGCAACCCTATTACAACTCTACTACAACACTCTTGCAACACTACTACAACACTCCAGCAACACTCCAGCAACACTACTACAACACTCTTGCAACACAACTACAACACTCCAGCAAATCAACTACAACACTCCAGCAACACTACTACAACACTCCAGCAACACTACTACAACACTCCAGCAACACTACTACAATACTCCAGCAACACTACTACAACACTCCAGCAAATCAACTACAACACTCCAGCAACACTACTACAACACTTCCAGCAACACTACTACAACACTCCAGCAACACTACTACTAATACTCCAGCAACACTAACTACAACACTCCAGCAACACTATTACAGCCACTACTACAACACTCCAGCAACACTATTACACACACTACTACAACACTCTTGCAACACTACTACAACACTCCAGCAACACTACTACAACCCTCCAGCAACACTACTACAACACTCCAGCAACACAACTACAACACTCCAGCAACACTACTACAACACTCCAGCAACACTACTACAACACTCCAGCAACACTCCAGCAACACTACTACAAACACTCTTGCAACACTACTACAACACTCCAGCAACACTACTACAACACTCCAGCAACACTATTACAACACTACTACAACACTCCAGCAACACTATTACAACACTACTACAACACTCTTGCAACACTAGTACAACACTCCAGCAACACTACTACAACACTCCAGCAAACACTATTACAACACTCCAGCAATACTACTACAACACTACTACAACACTACTGCAACACAACTACAACACTACTACAACACTCCAGCAACACTATTACAACACTACTACAACACTCCAGCAACACTATTACAACACTACTACAACACTCTTGCAACACTACTACAACACTCTTGCAACACTACTACAACACTCCAGCAACACTACAACAACACTCTTGCAACACTACTACAACACTCCAGCAACACTACTACAACACTCCAGCAACACTATTACAACACTCTTGCAACACTACTGCAACACTCTTGCAACACTACTACAACACTCTTGCAACACTACTACAACACTTCAGCAACACTACTACAACACTCTTGCAACACTACTACAACACTCCAGCAACACTACTACAACACTCCAGCAACACTACTACAACACTCTTACAACACTCTTGCAACACTACTACAACACTCCTGCAACACTACTACAACACTCTTGCAACACTACTACAACACTCCTGCAACACTACTACAGCACTTCTGCAACACTACTACAACACTCCAGCAACACTACTACAACACTCCAGCAACACTACTACAACACTCCAGCAACACTACTACAAACACTCTTGCAACACTACTACAACACTCCAGCAACACTACTACAACACTCCAGCAACACTATTACAACACTCCAGCAACACTACTACAACACTCCAGCAACACTACTACAACACTCTTGCAACACTACTACAACACTCCAGCAACACTACTACAACACTCTTACAACACTACTACAACACTCCAGCAACACTACTACAACACTCCAGCAACACTACTACAACACTCTTACAACACTCTTGCAACACTACTACAACACTCCAGCAACACTACTACACACTCTTGCAACACTACTACAACACTCCAGCAACACTACTACAACACTACAGCAACACTATTACAACACTACTACAAACACACTTGCAACACTACTACAACACTCCAGCAAACACTACTACAACACTCCAGCAACACTACTACAACACTCCAGCAACACTACTACAATACTCCAGCAACACTACTACAACACTCCAGCAACACTATTACAGCACTACTACAACACTCCAGCAACACTATTACAACACTACTACAACACTCTTGCAACACTACTACAACACTCCAGCAACACTACTACAACCCTCCAGCAACACTACTACAACACTCCAGCAACACAACTACAACACTCCAGCAACACTACTACAACACTCCAGCAACACTACTACAACACTCCAGCAACACTCCAGCAACACTACTACAACACTCTTGCAACACTACTACAACACTCCAGCAACACTACTACAACACTCCAGCAACACTATTACAACACTACTACAACACTCCAGCAACACTATTACAACACTACTACAACACTCTTGCAACACTAGTACAACACTCCAGCAACACTACTACAACACTCCAGCAACACTATTACAACACTCCAGCAATACTACTACAACACTACTACAACACTACTGCAACACAACTACAACACTACTACAACACTCCAGCAACACTATTACAACACTACTACAACACTCTTGCAACACTACTACAACACTCTTGCAACACTACTACAACACTCCAGCAACACTACAACAACACTCTTGCAACACTACTACAACACTCCAGCAACACTACTACAACACTCCAGCAACACTATTACAACACTCTTGCAACACTACTGCAACACTCTTGCAACACTACTACAACACTCTTGCAACACTACTACAACACTCCAGCAACACTACTACAACACTCTTGCAACACTACTACAACACTCCAGCAACACTACTACAACACTCCAGCAACACTACTACAACACTCTTACAACACTCTTGCAACACTACTACAACACTCCTGCAACACTACTACAACACTCTTGCAACACTACTACAACACTCCTGCAACACTACTACAGCACTTCTGCAACACTACTACAACACTCCAGCAACACTACTACAACACTCCAGCAACACTACTACAACACTCCAGCAACACTACTACAACACTCTTGCAACACTACTACAACACTCCAGCAACACTACTACAACACTCCAGCAACACTATTACAACACTCCAGCAACACTACTACAACACTCCAGCAACACTACTACAACACTCTTGCAACACTACTACAACACTCCAGCAACACTACTACAACACTCTTACAACACTACTACAACACTCCAGCAACACTACTACAACACTCCAGCAACACTACTACAACACTCTTACAACACTCTTGCAACACTACTACAACACTCCAGCAACACTACTACAACACTCTTGCAACACTACTACAACACTCCAGCAACACTACTACAACACTACAGCAACACTATTACAACACTACTACAACACTCTTGCAACACTACTACAACACTCCAGCAACACTACTACAACACTCCAGCAACACTACTACAACACTCCTACAACACTACTACAACACTCCTACAACACTATTACAACACTACTACAACACTCTTGCAACACTACTACTACAACACTCTTGCAACACTACTACAACACTCTTGCAACACTACTACAACACTCCAGCAACACTATTACAACACTACTACAACACTCCAGCAACACTACTACAACACTCCTACAACACTACTACAACATTCCAGCAACACTATTACAACACTACTACAACACTCTTGCAACACTACTACAACACTCCAGCAACACTACTACAACACTCCAGCAACACTACTACAACACTCCAGCAACACTACTACAACACTCTTGCAACACTACTACAACACTCCAGCAACACTACTACAACACTCCAGCAACACTATTACAACACTCCAGCAACACTACTACAACACTCCAGCAACACTACTACAACACTCTTGCAACACTACTACAACACTCCAGCAACACTACTACAACACTCTTACAACACTACTACAACACTCCAGCAACACTACTACAACACTCCAGCAACACTACTACAACACTCTTACAACACTACTACAACACTCTTGCAACACTACTACAACACTCCAGCAACACTACTACAACACTCTTGCAACACTACTACAACACTCCAGCAACACTACTACAACACTCTTGCAACACTATTACAACACTACTACAACACTCTTGCAACACTACTACAACACTCCAGCAACACTACTACAACACTCCAGCAACACTACTACAACACTCCTACAACACTACTACAACACTCCTACAACACTATTACAACACTACTAAAACACTCTTGCAACACTGCTACAACACTCTTGCAACACTACTACAACACTCTTGCAACACTACTACAACACTCCAGCAACACTATTACAAGACTACTACAACACTCCAGCAACACTACTACAACACTCCAGCAACACTACTACAACACTCCAGCAACACTACAACAACACTCCTACAACACTACTACAACACTCCAGCAACACTATTACAATACTACTACAACACTCTTGCAACACTACTGCAACACTCCAGCAACTCTACTACAACACTCCAGCAACACTACTACAACACTCCTACAACACTACTACAACACTCCAGCAACACTATTACAACACTCTTGCAACACTACTACAACACTCCTACAACACTATTACAACACTACTACAACACTCTTGCAACACTCCAGCAACACAACTACAACACTCCAGCAACACTACTACAACACTCCAGCAACACTACTACAACACTCCAGCAACACTACTACAACACTTCAGCAACACTACTACAACACTCCAGCAACACTACTACAACACTCCAGCAACACTACTACAACACTTCTGCAACACTACTACAACACTCCAGCAACACTACTACAACACTCCAGCAACACTACTACAACACTCCTACAACACTACTACAACACTCCAGCAACACTACTACAACACTATTACAACACTACTACAACACTCTTGCAACACTACTACAACACTCCAGCAACACTACTACAGCACTTCTGCAACACTACTACAACACTCCAGCAACACTACTACAACACTCCAGCAACACTACTACAACACTCCAGCAACACTACTACAACACTCCAGCAACACTACTACAACACTCCTGCAACACTACTACAACACTCCAGCAACACAACTACAACACTCCAGCAACACTACTACAACACTCCAGCAACACTACTACAACACTCCAGCAACACTACTACAACACTCCTGCAACACTACTACAACACTCCAGCAACACTACTACAACACTCCTACAACACTACTACAACACTCCAGCAACACTACTACAACACTACTACAACACTCCAGCAACACTACTACAACACTCCAGCAACACTACTACAACACTCCAGCAACACTACTAGTTTGGAGTGGCAGTTTGTCAAGGCAAACTGGAACCTATTTACCCACCGTGCTGCTCCCTCTGACCTCTCCATTCTGCCTCTTCCTCGTGCCCTCCTCCTTTGTCATGACACCATCATCGTCGCTGCCCTCCGCTCTATTCATCGCTCTTCCTCTAGGGGACCACGGAAGTGCGTTCCCTGGTGGAATGTGGACTGAATGTGGAAGGTGGAATGCTCGGGATGTCCGCTGTAAGTGTTATCTTGAGATTCTTGAGATGATTTCGGGGTTTTAGTGTCCCCGCGGCCCGGTCCTCGACCAGGCCTCCACCCACAGGAAGCAGCCCGTGACAGCTGACTCTCCAGGTACACCCAGGTACGTATTTTACTGCTAGGTAACAGGGGCATAGGGTGAAAGAAACTCTGCCCATTGTTTCTCGCCAGCGCCCGGGATCAAACCCGGGACCACAGGATCACAAGCCCAGTGTGCTGTCCGCTCGGCCGACCGGCTCCCTTAAAGCGTGCAGCCTGGAACCGCTGCCAGCAGACAGGATACACCACTCCTGCTGGATACACCACTCCTGCAGGATACAACACTCCTGCTGGATGCACCACTCCTGCAGGATACACCACTCCTGCAGGATACACCACTCCTGCTGGATACACCACTCCTGCAGGATACACCACTCCTGCTGGATACAACACTCCTGCTGGATACACCACTCCTGCAGGATACACCACTCCTGCTGGATACACCACTCCTGCAGGATACAACACTCCTGCTGGATACACCACTCCTGCTGGATACACCACTCCTGCAGGATACACCACTCCTGCAGGATACAACACTCCTGCTGGATACACCACTCCTGCTGGATACACCACTCCTGCTGGATACACCACTCCTGCAGGATACACCACTCCTGCTGGATACACCACTCCTGCTGGATACACCACTCCTGCTGGATACACCACTCCTGCTGGATACACCACTCCTGCAGGATACACCACTCCTGCTGGATACACCACTCCTGCAGGATACACCACTCATGCAGGATACGCCACTCCTGCTGGATACAACACTCCTGCTGGACAGCACTCCTGCTGGATACACCACTCCTGCTGGATACACCACTCCTGCAGGATACACCACTCCTGCTGGATACACCACTCCTGCAGGATACACCACTCATGCAGGATACGCCACTCCTGCTGGATACACCACTCCTGCTGGATACACCACTCCTGCTGGATACACCACTCCTGCTGGATACACCACTCCTGCAGGATACACCACTCCTGCTGGATACACCACTCCTGCAGGATACACCACTCATGCAGGATACGCCACTCCTGCTGGATACACCACTCCTGCTGGATACAGCACTCCTGCTGGATACACCACTCCTGCTGGATACAACACTCCTGCTGGATACACCACTCCTGCTGGATACACCACTCCTGCTGGATACAACACTCCTGCTGGATACACCACTCCTTCAGGATACACCACTCCTGCTGGATACAACACTCCTGCTGGATACACCACTCCTGCAGGATACACCACTCCTGCAGGATACACCACTCCTGCTGGATACACCACTCCTGCTGGATACACCACTCCTGCTGGATACAACACTCCTGCTGGATACACCACTCCTGCTGGATACACCACTCCTGCAGGATACACCACACCTGCAGGATACACCACTCCTGCTGGAAACACCACTCCTGCAGGATACACCACTCCTGCTGGATACACCACTCCTGCAGGATACATCACTCCTGCTGGATACACCACTCCTGCTGGATACACCACTCCTGCAGGATACACCACTCCTGCTGGATACACCACTCCTGCAGGATACACAACTCCTGCAGGATACAACACTCCTGCTGGATACACCACACCTGCAGGATACACCACTCCTGCTGGATACACCACTCCTGCTGGATACACCACTCCTGCAGGATACACCACTCCTGCTGGATACAACACTCCTGCTGGATACACCACTCCTGCTGGATACACCACTCCTGCTGGATACACCACTCCTGCTGGATACACCACTCCTGCTGGATACACCACTCCTGCTGGATATACCACTCCTGCTGGATACACCACTCCTGCTGGATACACCACTCCTGCTGGATACACCACTCCTGCTGGATACACCACTCCTGCTGGATACACCACTCCTGCAGGATACACCACTCCTGCTGGATACAACACTCCTGCTGGATACACCACTCCTGCTGGATACACCACTCCTGCTGGATACACCACTCCTGCAGGATACACCACTCCTGCTGGATACGCCACTCCTGCAGGATACAACACTCCTGCTGGATACAACACTCCTGCTGGATACAACACTCCTGCTGGATACAACACTCCTGCTGGATACAACACTCCTGCTGGATACAACACTCCTGCTGGATACAACACTCCTGCTGGATACAACACTCCTGCAGGATACAACACTCCTGCTGGATACACCACTCCTGCTGGATACAACCACTCCTGCTGGATACACCACTCCTGCAGGATACACCACTCCTGCTGGATACACCACTCCTGAATGGATACACCACTCCTGCTGGATACACCACTCCTGCTGGATACACCACTCTGCAAGGGATACACCACTCCTGGACAGGATACACCACTCCTGCTGGATACACCACTCCTGCAGGATACACCACTCATGCAGGATACGCCACTCCTGCTGGATACACCACTCCTGCTGGATACAGCACTCCTGCTGGATACACCACTCCTGCTGGATACACCCACTCCTGCAGGATTACACCACTCCTGCCTGGATACACCACTCCTGCAGGATACACCACTCATGCAGGATACGCCCACTCCTGCTGGATACACCACTCCTGCTGGATACACCACTCCTGCTGGATACACCACTCCTGCTGGATACAACCACTCCTGCATGGATACACCACTCCTGCTGGATACACCACTCCTGCAGGATACACCACTCATGCAGGATACACCACTCCTGCAGGATACAACACTCCTGCTGGATACACCACTCCTGCTGGATACAACCACTCCTGCTGGATACACCACTCCTGCTGGATACACCACTCCTGCTGGATACAACACTCCTGCATGGATACACCACTCCTGCCTGGATACAACACTCCTGCGGATACAACACTCCCTGCTAGGATACAACACTCCTGCTGGATACACCACTCCTGCGGATACTAACACTCCTGCTGATACACCACTCCTGCTGGATACACCACTCCTGCTGGATACACCACTCCTGCTGGATACACCACTCCTGCTGGATACACCACTCCTGCTGGATACACCACTCCTGCAGGATACACCACTCCTGCTGGATACACCACTCCTGCAGGATACACCACTCCTGCTGGATACACCACTCCTGCTGGATACACCACTCCTGCAGGATACACCACTCCTGCTGGATACACCACTCCTGCTGGATACACCACTCCTGCTGGATACACCACTCCTGCTGGATACACCACTCCTGCAGGATACACCACTCCTGCTGGATACACCACTCCTGCTGGATACACCACTCCTGCTGGATACACCACTCCTGCTGGATACACCACTCCTGCAGGATACACCACTCCTGCTGGATACACCACTCCTGCAGGATACACCACTCATGCAGGATACGCCACTCCTGCTGGATACACCACTCCTGCTGGATACAGCACTCCTGCTGGATACACCACTCCTGCTGGATACACCACTCCTGCAGGATTCACCACTCCTGCTGGATACACCACTCCTGCAGGATACACCACTCATGCAGGATACGCCACTCCTGCTGGATACACCACTCCTGCTGGATACACCACTCCTGCTGGATACACCACTCCTGCTGGAGACACCACTCCTGCAGGATACACCACTCCTGCTGGATACACCACTCCTGCAGGATACACCACTCATGCAGGATACGCCACTCCTGCTGGATACACCACTCCTGCTGGATACAGCACTCCTGCTGGATACACCACTCCTGGCTGGATACAAACACTCCTGCTGGATACAACCACTCCTGCTGGATACACCACTCCTGCTGGATACACCACACTCTGCAGGATACAAACACTCCTGCTGTATACACCACTCTGCTAGGATACAACCACTCCTGCATGGATACAACAACTCCTGCTGGAATACAACACTCCTGCTGGATAACAACACTCCTGGCTGGATACAACACTCCTGCTAGGATTCCAACACTCATGCTGGATACAACACTCCTGCTGGATACAACACTCCTGCTGGATAAAACACTCCTTGCTGGATACACCACTCCTGCTGGATACACCACATCCCTGCTGGATAAACCACTGCCTGCTGGATTTACCACCACTCCTGCTGGATACACCAATCCCTGCAGGATACCCTACCTCCTGCTGGATACAAACACTACTGGCTTGGATACACCACTCCTGCTGGATACACCACTCCTGTGGATACACCACTCCTGCTGGATACACCACTCCTGCTGGATAACCACTCCTGCTGGATACACACTCCTGCTGGATACACCACTCCTGCTGGATACACCACTCCTGCTGGATACACCACTCCTGCTGGATACACCACTCCTGCTGGATACACCACTCCTGCTGGATACAACACTCCTGCTGGATACACCACTCCTGCTGGATACACCACTCCTGCTGGATACACCACTCCTGCAGGATACAACACTCCTGCTGGATACACCACTCCTGCTGGATACACCACTCCTGCTGGATACACCACTCCTGCTGGATACACCACTCCTGCTGGATACACCACTCCTGCTGGATACACCACTCCTGCTGGATACAACACTCCTGCTGGATACACCACTCCTGCAGGATACACCACTCCTGCTGGATACACCACTCCTGCAGGATACACCACTCCTGCATGGATACACCACTCCTGCTGGATACAACCACTCCTGCTGGATACACACTCCTGCTGGATACAACCACTCCTGCTGGATACACCACTCCTGCTGGATACACCACTCCTGCTGGATACACCACTCCTGCAGGATACAACCACTCCTGCTGGATACACACTCCTGCTGGATACACCACTCCTGCATGGATACACACTCCTGCTGGATACACCACTCCTGCTGGATACACCACTCCTGCAGGATACACCACTCCTGCTGGATACACCACTCCTGCTGGATACAACCACTCCTGCTGGAGTACAACACTCCTGCTGGATACACCACTCCTGCTGGATACACCACTCCTGCGGATACACCACTCCTGCTGGATACACCACTCCTGCAGGATACACCACTCCTGCTGGATACACCACTCCTGCAGGATACACCACTCCTGCAGGATACACCACTCCTGCGGGATACAACACTCCTGCTGGATACAGCCCTCCTGCTGGATACACCACTCCTGCTGGATACACCACTCCTGCAGGATACAACACTCCTGCGGGATACACCATCCCTGCTGGATACACCACTCCGCAGGATACACCACTCCTGCTGGATACACACTCCTGCTGGATACACCACTCCTGCTGGAATACACCACTCCTGCTGGATACACCACTCATGCAGGATACACCACTCCTGCTGGATACACCACTCCTGCTGGATACACCACTCCTGCTGGATACACCACTCCTGCTGGATACACCACTCCTGCAGGGATACAGCCACACCTGCAGGATACACCACTCCTGCTGGATACACCACTCCTGCTGGATACACCACTCCTGCTGGATACACCACTCCTGCTGATACAACACTACTGCTGGATACACCACTCCTGCTGGATACACCACTCCTGCTGGATACACCACTCCTGCTGGATACACCACTCCTGCTGGATACACTCCTGCTGGATACACCACTCCTGCTGGATACACCACTCCTGCTGGATACACCACTCCTGCTGGATACACCACTCCTGCTGGATACACCACTCCTGCTGGATACACCACTCCTGCAGGATACACCACTCCTGCTGGATACACACTCCTGCTGGATACACCACTCCTGCTGGATACACCACTCCTGCTGGATACACCACTCCTGCAGGATACACCACTCCTGCTGGATACGCCACTCCTGCAGGATACAACACTCCTGCTGGATACAACACTCCTGCTGGATACAACACTCCTGCTGGATACACACTCCTGCTGGATACAACACTCCTGCTGGGATACAAACCACTCACTGCTCGGATACAACCACTCCTGCTGGATACACCACTCCTGCTGGATACACCACTCCTGCTGGATACACCACTCCTGCTGGATACACCACCTACTGCTGGATAACACCACTCCTGCTGGATACACACTCCTGCATGGATACACCCACTCCTGCGGATCACCACTCCTGCAGGGATACACCACTCTGCCTGGATACACCACTCCTGCTGGATACACCACTCCTGCTGGATACACCACTCCTGCTGGTACACCACTCCTGCTGGATACAACACTCTTCCTGCTGGATACAACACTCCTGCTGGACATACACCACTCCTGCTGGATACACCACTCCTGCTGGATACACCACTCCTGCTGGATACACCACTCCTGCTGGATACACCACTCCTGCTGGATACACCACTCCTGCTGGATACACCACTCCTGCTGGATACACCACTCCTGCAGGATACACCACTCCTGCTGGATACACCACTCCTGCTGGATACACCACTCCTGCAGGATACACCACTCCTGCTGATACACACTCCTGCAGGATACACCACTCCTGCTGGATACACCACTCCTGCTGGATACAACACTCCTGCTGGATACAACCACTCCTGCTGGATACAACACTCCTGCTGGATACAACACTCCTGCTGGATACAACACTCCTGCTGGATACAACACTCCTGCTGGATACAACACTCCTGCTGGATACACCACTCCTGCTGGATACACCACTCCTGCTGGATACACCACTCCTGCTGGATACACCACTCCTGCTGGATACACCACTCCTGCTGGATACACCACTCCTGCTGGATACACCACTCCTGCAGGATACACCACTCCTGCTGGATACAACACTCCTGCTGGATACAACCACTCCTGCTGGATACACCACTCCTGCTGGATACAACCACTCCTGCTGGATACACCACTCCTGCTGGATACACCACTCCTGCTGGATACACCACTCCTGCTGGATACACCACTCCTGCTGGATACACCACTCCTGCATGGATACACCACTCCTGCTGGATACACCACTCCTGCTGGATACAACACTCCTGCAGGATACACACACTCCTGCTGGATACAACACTCCTGCTGGATACAACACTCCTGCTGGATACAACACTCCTGCTGGATACACCACTCCTGCTGGATACAACACTCCTGCTGGATACAACCACTCCTGCAGGATACAACACTCCTGCTGGATACAACACTCCTGCTGGATACACCACTCCTGCTGGATACAACACTCCTGCTGGATACAACACTCCTGCTGGATACAACACTCCTGCTGGATACAACACTCCTGCTGGATACAACACTCCTGCTGGATACAACACTCCTGCTGGATACAACACTCCTGCTGGATACACCACTCCTGCATGGATACACCACTCCTGCAGGATACACCACTCCTGCTGGATACACCACTCCTGCTGGATACACCACTCCTGCTGGATACAACACTCCTGCTGGATACAACACTCCTGCAGGATACAACACTCCTGCTGGATACACCACTCCTGCTGGATACAACACTCCTGCTGGATACAACACTCCTGCTGGATACAACACTCCTGCTGGATACAACCACTCCGCATGGATACACCACTCATGGCATGATACAGCCACTCCTGCTGGATACACTCCTGCTGGATACACACTCCTGCTGGGATACAACACTCCTGCTGGATACACCACTCCTGCTGGATACACCACTCCTGCAGGATACACCACTCCTGCAGGATACACCACTCCTGCAGTGATACACCACTCCTGCTGATACACCACTCCTGCTGGATACACCACTCCGGCTGATACAACACTCCTGCTGGATACACCACTCCTGCTGGATACACCACTCCTGCTGGATACAACACTCCTGCTGATACAACACTCCTGCAGGATACACCACTCCTCTGATACACACTCCTGCATGGATACACCACTCCTGCTGGATACACCACTCCTGCTGGATACACCCACTCCTGCTGAGACAACCTCCTGCTGGATACACCACTCCTGCTGGATACAACACTCTTGCTGGATACAACCACTCCTGCATGATACACCACTCCTGCTGGATTACAACCACTCCTGCTGGATACACCACTCCTGCAGGATACACCACTCCTGCTGGATACACCACTCCTGCAGGATACACCACTCATGCAGGATACGCCACTCCTGCTGGATACACCACTCCTGCTGCATACAGCACTCCTGCTGGATACACCACTCCTGCTGGATACAACACTCCTGCTGGATACACCACTCCTGCTGGATACACCACTCCTGCTGGATACAACACTCCTGCTGGATACACCACTCCTGCAGGATACACCACTCCTGCTGGATACAACACTCCTGCTGGATACAATACTCCTGCTGGATACAACACTCCTGCTGGATACACCACTCCTGCTGGATACAACACTCCTGCTGGATACACCACTCCTGCTGGATACAACACTCCTGCTGGATACACCACTCCTGTTGGATACAACACTCCTGCTGGATACACCACTCCTGCTGGATACAACACTCCTGCTGGATACACCACTCCTGCAGGATACACCACTCCTGCTGGATACAACACTCCTGCTGGATACACCACTCCTGCAGGATACACCACTCCTGCTGGATACAACACTCCTGCTGGATACAACACTCCTGCTGGATACAACACTCCTGCTGGATACACCACTCCTGCTGGATACAACACTCCTGCAGGATACACCACTCCTGCTGGATACACCACTCCTGCTGGATACACCACTCCTGCTGGATACACCACTCCTGCAGGATACACCACTCCTGCAGGATACACCACTCCTGCAGGATACACCACTCCTGCTGGATACACCACTCCTGCTGGATACACCACTCCTGCTGGATACAACACTCCTGCTGGATACACCACTCCTGCTGGATACACCACTCCTGCAGGATACACCACTCCTGCAGGATACACCACTCCTGCTGGATACACCACTCCTGCAGGATACACCACTCCTGCTGGATACACCACTCCTGCAGGATACACCACTCCTGCTGGATACACCACTCCTGCTGGATACACCACTCCTGCAGGATACACCACTCCTGCTGGATACACCACTCCTGCAGGATACACCACTCCTGCAGGATACAACACTCCTGCTGGATACACCACACCTGCAGGATACACCACTCCTGCTGGATACACCACTCCTGCTGGATACACCACTCCTGCAGGATACACCACTCCTGCTGGATACAACACTCCTGCTGGATACACCACTCCTGCTGGATACACCACTCCTGCTGGATACACCACTCCTGCTGGATACACCACTCCTGCTGGATACACCACTCCTGCTGGATACACCACTCCTGCTGGATACACCACTCCTGCTGGATACACCACTCCTGCTGGATACACCACTCCTGCAGGATACACCACTCCTGCTGGATACAACACTCCTGCTGGATACACCACTCCTGCTGGATACACCACTCCTGCTGGATACACCACTCCTGCAGTATACACCACTCCTGCTGGATACGCCACTCCTGCAGGATACAACACTCCTGCTGGATACAACACTCCTGCTGGATACAACACTCCTGCTGGATACAACACCCCTGCTGGATACAACACTCCTGCAGGATACAACACTCCTGCTGGATACAACACTCCTGCTGGATACAACACTCCTGCTGGATACAACACTCCTGCTGGATACACCACTCCTGCTGGATACACCACTCCTGCTGGATACACCACTCCTGCAGGATACACCACTCCTGCTGGATACAACACTCCTGCTGGATACACCACTCCTGCAGGATACAACACTCCTGCAGGATACAACACTCCTGCTGGATACAACACTCCTGCTAGATACAACACTCCTGCTGGATACAACACTCCTGCTGGATACAACACTCCTGCTGGATACACCACTCCTGCTGGATACACCACTCCTGCTGGATACACCATTCCTGCAGGATACAACACTCCTGCAGGATACACCACTCCTGCTGGATACAACACTCCTGCTGGATACAACACTCCTGCTGGATACAACACTCCTGCTGGATACAACACTCCTGCTGGATACAACACTCCTGCTGGATACAACACTCCTGCTGGATACAACACTCCTGCTGGATACAACACTCCTGCTGGATACAACACTCCTGCTGGATACAACACTCCTGCTGGATACAACACTCCTGCTGGATACAACACTCCTGCTGGATACAACACTCCTGCTGGATACACCACTCCTGCTGGATACACCACTCCTGCTGGATACACCACTCCTGCTGGATACAACACTCCTGCTGGATACAACACTCCTGCTGGATACAACACTCTTGCTGGATACAACACTCCTGCAGGATACAACACTCCTGCTGGATACACCACTCCTGCTGGATACAACACTCCTGCTGGATACACCACTCCTACTGGATACAACACTCCTGCTGGATACAACACTCCTGCTGGATACAACACTCCTGCTGGATACACCACTCCTGCTGGATACACCACTCCTGCTGGATACAACGCTCCTGCTGGATACATTACTCCTGCTGGATACAACACTCCTGTTGGATACACCACTCCTGCAGGATACACCACTCCTGCTGGATACAACACTCCTGCAGGATACAACACTCCTGCAGGATACAACACTCCTGCAGGATACAACACTCCTGCAGGATACAACACTCCTGCTGGATACACCACTCCTGCAGGATACACCACTCCTGCTGGATACAACACTCCTGCAGGATACAACACTCCTGCAGGATACAACACTCCTGCAGGATACAACACTCCTGCAGGATACAACACTCCTGCAGGATACAACACTTCTTTTGTTTTGTTTCGGAAGGCGAGTGGGGTGGTCCGTAGGACCATCCGTACAGCTAAGCGTGAGTGTTGGAAGTCATGTTTCCACCATTGCGTCTGAAACTCCTCTGCTGCAGATCTGGAAGCGTGTCCGCAAGATAGCGGGTAAGTTCGTTTCCGATGTCTCGGAACCTTCACCTCCGTGGTTCTCTTTTGTTGGACCCATTGCAGGTTCTCGACCGAACTGGGTTCCATCTTTTCTTCTGTTAGCTCTGGTTCTCATCTTCCTCAATCTTTCCTTCTTCGTAAACCTGCTTTTGAATCTCGTCCCCTAGATTTCTGAACTCATCTCAGACTTCCCTATAACGATCCCTTCTCTCTCTCTGAACTTCGGTCTGCCCTGGCCCTCTGCGGTTCTACGGCGGCGGGCTCCGATGGCATTCATTAAGAGATGCTTCGCCATCTGCCCACCGAGGAGACCCACGAAAACCAGGGTCTCTTGGGAAGTCTAAGGACTTCCTCCCTATGCCCATACGAATTGTGTCTGCAAACTCTTTGAACGTTCGTTAACGTTCGTTTGATGTGGTTCTTAGAACACTATCTTCCCTTCTCAATTTGGTTTCCGCAAGTGCCGCAGCACAACAGATGTCCTGGTGAACTTGGAGGTCTATATTCGTACTGTTTTTGCTGCGAAGACCTCCGTTGTTGCCGTCCTTATTGACCTGGAAAAGGCTAACGACATCACTTGGAGATATAATATTCTGTCCCAACTTCATTCCTTCCACTGGGCTTCGTGGCTTAAAGGTCTGTCCCTCCCTTTCTTTCTCCAAAGCTTCCTCACTCGTCGTTCCTTTCGGGTGAGGCTTGGTGCTCTGCCTCTTTTCAGCAATACTTTTTCTAGCAATACAGCAATACAATTTCAGTATTGTTGTACTACAACACAACTTGTAAAACTCCAGCAACATTACTACAACACTCCTGCAACACTAATTCACTTCTACTTCACTTCTACAACACTTCTACAACACTCCTGCAACACTACTACAACACTCCTGCAACACTTCTACAACACTCCTGCAACACTACTACAACACAACTACAACACTACTAAAACACTCCTGCTAACTAACTGTTAACTAACACTATTAGTGTGTTTGTTAACTAATACAGACACAGGAGTGTCTGCAGTAGTGTAGTACGACAGACACTCCTGTGTCTGTAGTAGAGTAGTAGTGTCCTGGACACCAACAGTACTGCACAGATTCCGTACTGCACAGAAGGCAGAACGAATATAGACGTCAAACTCTGTCAAAACAAATACGACTCAAAATATGAATAATATCAAATAATCAAATATAAAAAAAAAACTCAAAATCAAATAATACTCAAAAAATATCAAAATATCAAAACAAATATGACTCTGTCCGCGTGTCTTGATTCCGTGTGTGTGTCCATAGGGTTTTGAGTCCAGGATGCCATTTGTGTCCCCTCAAATTTTAAAATTGTAAAATAATGTGTAAAATAATAATTTGAAAAAAATTAAAAAGACAAAGATTTTGGAATCCCTCAAATCCTGGGATCCTGTCATGAATCCATGAATCATGTGTGTCTTGATTGTCTTGATCACCTGTGTGTGTGATTGATTCGTGTGTGTCTTGATTCCGTGTGTGTCTTGATTCCGTGTGTGTCTTGATTCCGCCTGTGTTTTGATCCTGTGTCTTGCTTCCGTGTGTCTCTTGAGGCTGTGTGTGAGTTCCGTGTGTGTCTGTATTCCGTGTGTGTCTTGATTGTGTGAGTGTGTGTGTGTATTTGAGGGTCCGTCAGAGTCTATGTCCGTGTCCATTTAAGTCCGTGTCAGTTTTACGTGTTTACATGTTTTAGATGTCAGAATCTATGGGGTTTTGAGTCCAGGAAGCCATTTTCGTCCCCTCAAATTACCTCCCTTATCTCCACCTTGGGATCGTGTCATGAATCCATGAGTCCATGCGTGTCTTGATTCCGTGTGTGTCTCGAGACACACGGAATGTGTCTTGATCCTGTGTCTTGAGTCGTGTGTTTCTTGATTCTATGTCTGTCCGTCAGAGTCTATGAGTGTCCGTGTCCGTGTGTCCTTGTTTGGGTCCAGGAAGTTATTTTGTCTGGACCCAAATTGCCTCCCTTCTCCCCACCTGAAATCCAGGTGAATTGAAAGACCTGCCCGAGGTCAGTGGATCCAGGTATCCGTCCGTGGGCCCCCGGATTTCTACCCTTTCCCACATTCCAAGGGAATGTGGGAATGTCAGTCAATCTTCAGCTATCCAGAGAATCTATCGGAACTGATGCTCCTACAGGGCACAGAGAAATCTGTGCCCTGTAGTTGCAACCGTTTCGACAGGTTCGAACGCAGGTCTATCCGGATTAAGAACATGTTCTATCCGACTAGGCCACGCTGGAGTTGCCTTCTGAATCAAATTTGGCACGTGTATTTATACCTCGTAGCAAGGTTAGTTAGTGTCTATTTATAAAAAAATGCAATGATTGACGTGTGAAGTTGTGAGTTTGTGTTGACAGTAAGAAATACATTACAGCTTATTCGATGAGGTTGCAGTCCAGTGACGCAGTTTCATGAATGAATATTGGAGAATTTAGGCAAACTGACATGTGTGTGTGTGTGTGTGTGTGTGTGTGTGTGTGTGTGTGTGTGTGTGTGTGTGTGTGTGTGTGTGTGTGTGTGTGTAATTACCTAAGTGTAGTTACAGGATGAGAGCTACGCTCGTGGTGTCCCGTCTTCCCAGCACTCTTTGTCATATAACGCTTTGAAACTACTGACGGTCTTGGCCTCCACCACCTTCTCACTTAACTTGTTCCAACCGTCTACCACTCTATTTGCGAAGGTGAATTTTCTTATATTTCTTCGGCATCTGTGTTTAGCTAGTTTAAATCTATGACCTCTTGTTCTTGAAATTCCAGGTCTCAGGAAGTCTTCCCTGTCGATTTTATCAATTCCTGTAACTATTTTGTATGTAGTGATCATATCACCTCTTTTTCTTCTGTCTTCTAGTTTTGGCATATTTAATGCTTCTAACCTCTCCTCGTAGCTCTTGCCCTTCAGTTCTGGGAGCCACTTAGTAGCATGTCTTTGCACCTTTTCCAGTTTGTTGATGTGCTTCTTAAGATATGGGCACCACACAACAGCTGCATATTCTAGCTTTGGCCTAACAAAAGTCATGAACAATTTCTTTAGTATATCGCCATCCATGTATTTAAATGCAATTCTGAAGTTAGAAAGCATAGCATAGGCTCCTTGCACAATATTCTTTATGTGGTCCTCAGGTGATAGTTTTCTATCTAGAACCACTCCTAGATCTCTTTCTTTATCAGAATTCTTTAAAGATTTCTCACATAATATATAGGTTGTGTGGGGTCTATGTTCTCCTATTCCACATTCCATAACATGACATTTATTAACATTAAATTCCATTTGCCAAGTGGTGCTCCATATACTTATTTTGTCCAGGTCTTCTTGAAGGGCATGACAGTCATCTAAATTTCTTATCATTCCTATTATCTTAGCATCATCAGCAAACATGTTCATATAATTCTGTATACCAACTGGTAGATCATTTATGTACACAATAAACATCACTGGTGCAAGAACTGAACCCTGTGGTACTCCACTTGTGACATTTCTCCATTCTGATACATTGCCTCTGATTACTGCCCTCATTTTTCTATCAGTCAGAAAATTTTTCATCCATGATAGAAGCTTACCTGTCACCCCTCCAATATTTTCCAGTTTCCAGAACAACCTCTTATGTGGAACTCTGTCGAAAGCCTTTTTTAGGTCCAGATAGATGCAGTCAACCCAACCATCTCTTTCCTGTAATATCTCTGTGGCTCGATCATAGAAACTGAGTAAATTCGATACACAGGATCTTCCAGATCGAAAACCATACTGTCTGTCTGATATTATATCATTTCTCTCTAGGTGTTCTACCCATTTAGTTTTGATTAGTTTTTCCAATACTTTCACTATTACACTTGTCAATGATACAGGTCTATAATTGAGGGGGTCTTCCCTGCTGCCACTTTTGTAGATTGGAACTATGTTAGCCTGTTTCCACCCGTCTGCTACGATTCCTGTACACAGGGATGCCTGAAAGATCAGGTGAAGTGGAATGCTGAGCTCAGATGCACATTCTCTCAGAACCCATGGTGAAACGCCATCTGGGCCAGCTGCTTTGTTCTTACCGAGCTCCTTGAGCATTTTTTCCACTTCGTCTCTAGACACCTCTATGTGTTCTATGTTGTTCTCTGGAATTCTTATTGTATCTGGTTCCCTAAAGATTTCATTTTGTACAAACACACTTTGGAACTTTTCGTTTAGTGTTTCACACATTTCCTTTTCATCTTCCGTGAATCTATTTCCCATTTTCAACCTCTGAATATTATCCTTTACCTGCAATTTGTTGTTTATGAATTTATAGAATAGACCTGGTTCTGTTTTACATTTGTCCGCAATCCCTTTTTCAAAATTTCTTTCTGCCTCTCTCCTCACTGCCGTGTAGTTGTTTCTCGCATCTTTGTATCGCTGGTATGTTTGGGGGTTCGGCCTCTTCCTGTATTGATTCCATTTTTGTGTCTTTCGGTCTCTAGCCCTCTCGCAATTTCTATTAAACCAATCCTGTTTCCTAGTTCTGCATCTCTGTTTTGGTATAAATTTTTTTGTGCCTTTATCATATATTTCACAAAACTTGCCATACATCTCATTCACTTCCTTGCCTAGCATCAAGTCTGTCCAATTATACTCACTAAAAAAATTTCTAAGGTCACCATAATGTCCTCTCCTGAAGTCTGGTTTTTCAACTGCTTCAACCTCCTTATTTTCTTCCAGCTTATAACGCATTGCATACTTTATTCCCAAAAAGACATGGTCACTTTTACCCAAGGGAGGAAGGTACTGAATGTCAAATATCTCTTCCTCCTTCCTGGTAAATATCAAATCTAGCATAGAGGGAACGTCCCCTTCCCTCATCCTCGTAGCTTGTTTAACATGTTGATACAAGAATGTTTCCAGGATGAGGTCTACAAATTTACAGGTCCAAAAATCTTCTGTTTTAGCTTCATATGCTTCCCAGTCTATGGATTTCAAGTTGAAGTCACCGACTATCAACAGTCGTGATCTATCGTTATCCGCTCTCGCTATAATCTCTCTCATTATTGTTATAAGACCTTCACGTTTACTATCTAGCTCCTCCTTTGACCATGTGCTGCTTGGCGGTGGACTATATGCATTTATCATCATTAGTTTATCATCCTCATAGCAGATCTCTAGTGCTATTATGTCAACTTCTTGTGGATTGGCAGTCATTATTTCCTTCACCTTTAGGTGTTCTTTCACCAGCACAGCAACGCCACCGCCTTTCCTAATTTTTCTGTCCCGTCTCCAAATTGAGTAGCCCCTTGGGAATATGACCTCATTTAAAATTACATCTTCAAGTTTTGTCTCCGTGAGTGCAACAATGTCTGGTGTCTGCAGCTGTATTACATCACTTAACTCCAGTATCTTCGATCTCACTCCATCTATGTTGGTGTATGCAATCTTCAGGAACTTGTTCCCCCTCTCCTTATTCTTCACTCCCCCTCTCTCTATTGATTTTGTTGGTTTGCCTTTATGTACCACTTTACTGGTTTGCCTACCCCTATCACTTTGTAGAAAAAAGAATTTATTTCTTCTTCATTCCTGCTCTCATTTAAATGTTTTGCCTCGGCGAGGTTCAGTTTCAGCTTCTCTCTATCTTCTTTTGAAAGATCTCGTCTTAACGACCACCCTTTCCCATCCTCATCCCTTTGCAATTTTCTAGCATTCCTTAGTACTTCTTCCATCTGTTTGGCACCGTTTAGGGTGATCCTCAAAGGTCGATCTTTCCCTTTTACGTACCTGCCTATTCTCCTATAGTCGCACACATTCTCTCTGTTTGTAAGACCTTCCACGAGGCCAACAATTTTATCTACTACTTTAGCTTCTTCTACAGCTCTTTCTGACCTAGATGTTATCGCCTTTTCTTTGCAGCCAAAAATGATCAGGGACTTACTCCGGTCAACTGTGTTTTGCACTAACTTCGGGTTAGATGCCAATTCTTTCCTCACTTCTAGCCTAATGTTTGTTTTATCTTGGTTGCTGCAGTGTTTGACTTCCTTTACTGCTTCTTCTATTTTTTCCTTCTCCTTGGCCACTTGTGCATAAGTGAGTTGCATATCTTTCTTGCACTGTTCTATTCCCTGTGTAACTTCCTCCATCTGTGCTGACAAAAGCTGTTTCTCCTGTTGAATTTCCTTGCCTAACCTATTGTAGTCATTTATGTTTAAATTTACTTTAACTTCTTCCAAAGCTATTTTTAAGAGTTTATTTTCTTCTTCCATGGCTTTGCAATTTGTTTCCAATTGATTCTTATCCTTGCGCAAGTCTTTCACTAAACCCTCAAGACATAAAACTTTGCTATTCAAATGGTCATTACTTTCTTTCAATTTACTAATTATTTCTACATGAGAGTTCACTATAGTATCTAAATTTATCAACTTGTTATGTAGACTACTAATATCAATGCTTTCTTCATTGAATCCCTCAAAATCAAGCTCTGTTTTGTTTTTCCCCTTGCCAGTGGCCATCTTGAATGTTCTTCTCTGCACTGTAAACACTAGGGCAACTTTTTCTCATCCGATTTTTCACTTCCCTTAGCACTTTCCTGTTATCTCACCTATTTTTCAAGAGCACTATACCTTTATGTTCTCTGGGACACCACTCACTACCATCAACCTGTACTACAATACTTAGGATTGTTGAAATATGCTGGAGCTCCTCTGCTGCAAGTGTTGACCCTAGGGGTGTCACCTTTTGAAAATGTGTGTGTGTGTGTGTGCGTGTGTGTGTGTGTGTGTGTGTGTGTGTGTGTGTGTGTGTGTGTGTGTGTGTGTGTGTGTGTGTGTGTGTGTGTGTGTGTGTGTGTGTGTGTGTGTGTGTGTATGTGTGTGTGTGTGTGTGTGTGTGTGTGTGTGTGTGTGTGTGTGTGTGTGTGTGTGTGTGTGTGTGTGTGTGTGTGTGTGTGTGTGTGTGTGTGTGTGTATGTGTGTGCGTGTGTGGGTGTGTGTGTGTGGGTACTCACCTAGTTGTACTCACCTAGTTGTGCTTGCGGGGGTTGAGCTCTGGCTCTTTGGTCCCGCCTCTCAACCGTCAATCAACAGGTGTACAGGTTCCTGAGCCTATTGGGCTCTATCATATCTACACTTGAAACTGTGTATGGAGTCAGCCTCCACCACATTGCTTCCTAATGCATTCCATTTGTCAACCACTCTGACACTAAAAAAGTTCTTTCTAATATCTCTGTGGCTCATTTGGGCGCTCAGTTTCCACCTGTGTGTTTACTAGTTGTGTTTTTGCGGGGGTTGAGCTTTGCTCTTTCGGCCCGCCTCTCAACTGTCAATCAACTGTTTACTAAACACTTTTTTTTTTTTTTTTTTTTTTCCCACACCACACACACACCCCAGGAAGCAGCCCGTGACAGCTAACTAACTCCCAGGTACCTATTTACTGCTAGGTAACAGGGGCACTTAGGGTGAAAGAAACTTTGCCCATTTGTTTCTGCCTCGTGCGGGAATCGAACCCGCGCCACAGAAATACGAGTCCTGCGCGCTATCCACCAGGCTACGAGTGCCCCCTAGTGTGTCCCCTAGTGCGTGTGCCCCTTGTGTTAAATAGCCTGTCTTTATCAACCCTGTCGATTCCCTTGAGAATCTTGAATGTGGTGATCATGTCCCCACTAACTCTTCTGTCTTCCAACGAAGTGAGGTTCAATTCCCGTAGCCTCTCCTCGTAGCTCATACCTCTCAGCTCGGGTACTAGTCTGGTGGCAAAACTTTGAACCTTTTCCAGTTTAGTCTTATGCTTGACTAGATATGGACTCCATGCTGGAGCCGCATACTCCAGGATTGGTCTGACATATGTGGTATATAATGTTCTGAAAGATTCCTTACACAAGTTTCTAAAGGCCGTTCTTATGTTAGCGAACCTGGCATATGCTGCTGATGTTATCCTCTTGATAACAAGAGACCGGGGACAGGTAGCTTCAGGGGACAGGTCTGGCGTGATATCAACCAGATATCACGCCAGATATCACGGTCTTTCTCTCTCTCTGGGCTCTTGAAGTATTTCATCTCCCAAGTGATACCTTGTATCTGGTCTCCTGCTTCCTACCCCTATCTTCATTACATTACATTTGCTTGGGTTAAACTCTAACATCCATTTGTTCGACCATTCCTGCAGCTTGTCCAGGTCTTCTTGAAGCCTCAAGCTGTCCTCCTCTGTCTTAATCCTTCTCATAATTTTGGCATCATCAGCAAACATTGAGAGAAATGAATCGATACCCTCTGAAAATCATTTACATATATCAGAAACAAGATAGGACCGAGTACAGAGCCCTGTGGGACTCCACTGGTGACTTCACGCCAATCAGAGGTCTCACCCCTCACCGTAACTCTCTGCTTCCTATTGCTTAGGAAGCAGAGAGTATCCCTTATCCACTGGAGCACCTTACCAGCTACACCTGCCTGTCTCTCCAGCTTATGTACCAGCCTCTTATGCGGTACTGTGTCAAAGGCTTTCCGACAATCCAAGAAAATGCAGTCCGCCCAGCCCTCTCTTTCTTGCTTAATCTGTGTCACCTGGTCATAGAATTCTATTAAGCCAGTCAGGCAAGATTTACCCTCCCTGAACCCATGTTGTCGATTTGTCACGAAGTCCCTTCTCTCCAGATGTGCTACCAGGTTTTTTCTCACGATCTTCTCCATCACCTTGCATGGTATACAAGTCAAGGATACTGGCCTGTAGTTCAGTGCCTCTTGCCTGTCGCCCTTTTTGTATATTGGGACCACATTCGCCGTCTTCCATATTTCTGGTAGGTCTCGAGTCTCCAGTGACTTACTATACACTATGGAGAGTGGCAAGCAAAGTGCCTCTGCACACTCTTGCAGTACCCATGGCGAGATCCCGTCTGGACCAACAGCCTTTCTAACATCCAGATCCAGCAGGTGTCTCTTGACCTCCTCTCTCGTAATTTCAAACTCTTCCAAGGCCACCTGGTTTACGTCCCTTTCTCCTAGCACAGTGACCTCACCTTGTTCTGTTGTGAAGACCTCTTGGAATCTCTTGTTGAGTTCATCACACACCTCTTTGTCATTGTTATAACTGATATGAGTGGGGCTTCTATGGGGTACTGGTACTATTAAGGGGTATAGGTAGTTAGAAGACAGGAGTATCAAATATGGGAGAGCTAAAAGGCCCGGCCCCCAAAATAAACTATCCACAGTAGTAATAACTTGCTACAAGACCAAATATGTTCGTCTAAGGGTTGATCACTGCGCTCCCACCTTGGAAGAAGAGATACTCTGTAATTCATGTACTTATTTATTAACCCGTTAACAACCCCCCATATACACTCACACCAATAACAATAATAATAATAACTTTACCACACTATCTTACGTTAAAAGCCTTGGTCCACGTAGGCAGGATACAAGGTTTACACTAATAACAAGCTAGGGTAAAGTACTACTGGATAAGCACTGAAGCTGGATGCAGCTTAGGGTAGTGAAACCACGTGGGACCCTAATACAAAACACAACACTTAGGGGTACCCAAACACTGGCAAAATACTATCCCCAGGTCTCCCCAATCGTTACTACCAGAGTAGACACACTTACACCATATAATACTTAACTTAAGGGTACAGGAACTTCAGGTAAGGGAAATAAGTAAGAGGAGAAGGAAGGAGAGTAGGGATACAGCCACAGAGTAGGTCTTAACCTCACGCCACCAGCCAAGAGAAGAGCGAGCTCCTCGCGACCACCTGCTGCCTCCCTCATCGTGGTGCCGGGAGGAGCCTAATTGATCGTGCAGCTAAGCACATTAAAGATCTTCCCCTATGCAACGTATTGTTACTTTATGAATGATTAGAAAGTATTAGTAAGCAAAGTTGGTGCCTATGATATTATTTAATAATCAACCCCCAGCTCTGTCTTTAAATGCTCTTTGAGAAAGAGCAACTGTACTACTTAGGAAGTTTAATAGCTCAATTTTGACCTCTGGTTTCCACTGGAGAACCCAGGGTCGTAACACTCCTCCCCCCTTCAGAGAAAAAAAAAATGTGACTACTAGAATAGTAGTCATTTTTTTTTTGTAAGAGTATACAGAGAACAAAAAGAAAAACATGACAAAAACAAAAAATCAATCAAAAGCAATTTCTCTGCAAAAAAAAAAAAAAATACAAAGGAGTTCTCTGAAAGAAAAAAAAACATACACAACAAAAATAAAAGAACAGGGAAGTAAATAAATTGGACACGGAATATTTAATGTCACAGGAGAACCTAAAAAAAATTAACTAAAGCATGACGGTTGGTAAATGGCTTTCTGTGGCTCAGATGAATGTTATTCAGGCAACCGGGACAGAGCGTCGGCTATCACGTTGAGTCTGCCCGGTAGGTGGGTAATGGAAAGATTGAAGTCCTGTAGGTACAACGCCCACCTGAGGATGCGTTTATTCTTACCCTTCATCTGAGTCAGGAAGACTAGTGGGTTATGGTCCGTGTACACTTCCACTATATTACCTGTGAGGTAAACTTCGAACTTTTTACATGTTAACACTAGCGCCAACGCCTCTTTTTCTACCACTGAATAATTGCGTTGCGCCTTGTCGAATTTCACAGAGTAATAATATACTGGGTGTTCCACCTGATCATCCCCAGTTTGCAACAACACTGCACCAGCACCCGAGTCAGACGCGTCAACATGAATTTTAAACGGTCGGTCGAACCTTGGACTAGCAAGCACTGGGGCGGAAGCTAAGATCAATTTCAAATTTTTAAATGCCTCTGCACAGTCTGATGACCACTTAAATTTAACGGCTTTCCGCAACAAGTCTGTGAGAGGAGTGGCAACACTGGAAAAGTTCTGACAAAAACGTCGATAGTACGCACACATACCGATAAATCTTTGAACGTCCTTTTTAGACTTTAGTACTGGATACTCCAGAATGGCATTGATTTTATCTTGCCGAGGTAACACTTTTCCTTGGCCCACTTCATAACCGAGGTACGTCACTGTGCCTTGGCCAAAATGACACTTTTTAGCATTTAAGGTAAGATTTGCCCTTTTCAAGATGGCAAACAACTGGCGTAACCTAGCTATGTGGTCAGCCCAATTACTGTCAAACAGCACGATATCATCTAAATACGCCCGACAATTTGGCACCTTAGCGAGTAGAGAGTTCATGAGTCTCTGGAACGTGGCAGGGGCATTACGCAAGCCGAACGGTAACACTTGATACTCAAAAACACCCTCGGGTGTCACGAACGCAGTGAGCTGTTTAGCACGTTCAGTGAGTGGGATTTGATAATACCCCCTCGAGAGGTCGAATTTCGAAACGTACTTGGCATTTCCCAACTCGTCAATGCAGTCCTCGAGGAGGGGCAGCGGATAGGCATCCACAATGGTCACCTTGTTGAGCTGCCGATAGTCGGTGCATAATCGCCATGAGCCGTCTGGTTTGGGGACCAAAAGGCAGGGCGAGCACCAAGAGCCCTGGCTCGGCCGGATGAGGCCGTGCTGGAGCAAGAAGTCGACCTCCTTCCGTATGATGGCCTTCTTTTCTGGACTCATCCGATAGGGTTGAAGGCGAATGGGAGTGTAGTCCGTCAACTCGACATCATGGCAAATGGCATCAGTCTGGGTCGGGACCTCCCCGAACAGACTGGAGAATTCATCAACCAACGACTGCACCTCTTCACGTTGGGCCATCTGCAAATGGGACAGTTCCTCCACAGCATTCACAGAACTAGAATTATTGAAAATGAGATTAGTTGGGTCCCCAGAACAATCATCCCCTCTCTCACTGGAAATGGAAACATTGGTTAGTGCAATGGGCCTGGGGCCCTGGAACTTCTTCAGTCGATTTACATGTATGAGCATTACCTGGTTACGTTTGTCAGAGTGCCTCACTTTGTACGTGAGGTCCCCAGTCTTTTCTGTCACAATGTAGGGGCCTTCGTACTTGTGGGACATAGTGTTCCCTAGTCGAGGCTTTAATACCAGGACAGGGTCGCCAGGCTGAAATACCCGTAACTTAGATTTAGCATCGTTACGTTCTTTCATCTTTTCTTGGGCCTTGCCAAGATACTTTAATGCAGCCGCCTTGCAGTCCTTGAGTCTCTGGTGGTGTTGCGCAAAGAAAGCCGAACCTTCGGATAACGTTACGTTCCCTAACAGATTCTCCTGTAACATTTGCAAGGGTCCACGAACTTTATGGCCAAAGACTAACTCAAAAGGAGAACAGCCCAGTGAACTTTGTAATCCCTCTCTAGCCGCAAACAAAACATACGGTAAATTCTCATCCCAGAAGGTGTGGGAACTCTCGCACGATGTCTTCAACATCTGCTTCAGAGTTAGATGGAAACGTTCAATTACCCCCTGACTCTGTGGATGGTATGGGCTGGAAACCTTATGAGTTATTCCATGTTCCTTACAAAATTGCTCGAAAACATCAGACTTAAAATTAGTACCATTGTCAGTTTGCACGACCCGAGGCAGTCCAAAAGTGGAAAAAAATTGCAACATACGAGCAACAACAGTTTTTGCTCGGATGTTCCTTACAGCAAAAGCCTCTGGGTAACGAGTAGTGATACACATCATCGTGATTAGGTAAATATTACCAGACTTAGTTCTAGGTAATGGTCCAACACAGTCCATTACCACATGAGAAAATGGTTCCTCTGGCACGACAATAGGCCTTAGAGGAGCTTTAGGTGGAGTCTGGTTTGGTTTCCCAACCAGTTGACAAACAACACACGCATTACAAAATTTAGCCACATCGCTTTTCAGCTTGGGCCAGAAAAAATACTTTAAAATTTTGTGATACGTAATATTAATACCTTGATGTCCCCCCATAGGATCATCATGAGCAGCTGCCAAAACCCTTTCTCTATAGCAAGTCGGCAACATAACCTGGTGGACTACCTCCCACTCATTTGACAAGGGAGCACTCTGTGGTCTCCATTTTCTCATCAAAATCCGATCATTGTAGTAGTACCCAGTTGCTGCGTCTACAATTTCCTCCATAGAGACGGCTGTTTCATGACAATCTGCAAGAGTGGGGTCAGCTTTCTGTAACTCACTCAAGGAGGCATCTAGGCCTTGGTCAGATGCCATTGGCCGAGGCTCAACAGTGTTCTCCACCTCCCCACTACTCTCAGTAGATGGCGGTGGCAGGCTCTCCACAATGTCCTCGGCCACGTCATCGAGTCGGGCCATGAATGTGTCCGCGAGGTCCACTTGGTTTTCACCACTCGGAAAGCTCCTCGTGACCTCGGGATTTACCACCTTGGCAAGCACAGGGCTGCCCTTACATTTAAGTCCCATAGACCTGGTCACCGCGCACGCAGGGTACACAACATTATCCTCTGCGGCGGGTGGATCCAGGCAAACCTTAGGGGTAGGCAACATAATAGGCAGTCTGGAGTCCCCTACCTTATCCCCTACTAAATCATTACCAACTATTACATCAACATTAGGGAAAGGTAGGTATGAAGTGACTCCGACTGTACAAACACCCTTGTGGAAATCAGATTCCAGGGTAACCTTATGGAGGGGTACTGCCCGAGTATCACTTATGACACCCTCGACCAGTACCACCTCTCCAGTGTCGAGAGTGTTGGCACCTTGCAACGCACTCTCTAAAATTAAAGTCTGGATGGCACCGGTGTCTCTGAAGATCACCACGTCCTTCCAGGAAGAACCCTCAGACAAAAGTAGTCTCCCTTTCGATAAGAATGGGGTAAGCAAGTCCAACCACTGTGGGTTGGAGGTCTTACTCCCTAACCCTTCTGAAAGCCTCAAGCCCTGTGTCACAACTAGAGCATTGGGTCTTTTTTCAGGGTACAGTTGCCAACAACGGCTAATATTGTGGTTTGAACGATTACAGTGACCACAAAAACGTCGGGGAGAAGAGACATTACTAACAGAATTACCCTTCGGTTCACCTTTAGGTGCCGTTGGGCTAGACACTTTAACAGGGTTAGTTATGTCTGAAACAGAAGGTGCATTAGGTAAAGGGTTAGAATGAGCTGGTCTGGACTGGCTGTGGGTATAAGGTTTGCTACTCTGTGGGGTATAATTATTTTTATTGGGCCTTTTGCCCGCCAATTGGTAGTTTTCTGCCAACTTGGCCAAATCCCCTATTTTAGAATTTAACTCTATCCTTCCTTTAATGTATTGTGATACGTTCTCTGGCATAACATCTATAAAATGCTCCATTAAAATTAAGTTCCTGAGAGCCTCGTATGTTTCGGCTTTCGCCGAGCGAATCCATCTATCAAACAATCGAATTTGATCATTCACAAATTCAGTGAGCGGTTGGTTGTGAGTAGGCCTAAGGTTACGATAAACTTGGCGGTGAGCTTCAGGAGTAATTTCATATGCCCGCAAAATACCTTCCCTGACTTTATCATATTCGAAACACTCGTCGTCAGGCATGTTTATAAAAATATCTTGTGCTTTACCCCTAAGTCTTCCCTGTAGGATTTTCACCCACTCTTCCTTTGGCCAGTTCATGGACGTGGCCACTCTCTGAAAATGATTGAAAAACCTTTCAGGGTCAGACTCGGAAAATTCAGGCAAATTATGCTTTTTCTCATAATGCCTGGGGTTTGAATCCCCGGCAGGTGGAATTCCAGTGGCATTCGCTCTAATTTTAGCCTCCTCGGTTTTGAGTCTTTGCTCCTCTAATTTTATTTTTGCTAACTCTAAAGCTAATTCACTTTCCCTATGAGTTGCACTTTCTGCTTGGCTAGGCTGGCATAAAGGTGTATCACTTGCCAATAGTTGTTCATCAATACAATGTTGTAATATTTCATTCACCAAAGTCCACTTTTTATCTGCAACATTTAATTCTAGGCCAAATTCCTGGCCTAACAATACTAAATTAGACTTTTTAAGTTTCTTTATCTCTACCACTGAAGGCTCCCTTGCCAGGTTCTGCATTTCAGAAGACATCACTAATAATTTTAGCTCCCAGCCAAAGAAAAAATTAAAAAATAAAAATTGGAAAAAAAAAATTTGCACGGCCCCTAACACAAGGCCACACTAACCTTAATCGTGAAGGGATCCAGCTAGGTGTCCAGTCAGTGCAAGAATGTCCTTTGCTAGATGAGCTGGACCCTAGGCTAGCACACAACCGTTCTGCGGAAATAAAAAATTTTAATTTTGGCACTCAAGAATCTAATTTTTTACACTTATAATGTTCCTCCCGGACTGGCCAACCACTTGTTATAACTGATATGAGTGGGGCTTCTATGGGGTACTGGTACTATTAAGGGGTATAGGTAGTTAGAAGACAGGAGTATCAAATATGGGAGAGCTAAAAGGCCCGGCCCCCAAAATAAACTATCCACAGTAGTAATAACTTGCTACAAGACCAAATATGTTCGTCTAAGGGTTGATCACTGCGCTCCCACCTTGGAAGAAGAGATACTCTGTAATTCATGTACTTATTTATTAACCCGTTAACAACCCCCCATATACACTCACACCAATAACAATAATAATAATAACTTTACCACACTATCTTACGTTAAAAGCCTTGGTCCACGTAGGCAGGATACAAGGTTTACACTAATAACAAGCTAGGGTAAAGTACTACTGGATAAGCACTGAAGCTGGATGCAGCTTAGGGTAGTGAAACCACGTGGGACCCTAATACAAAACACAACACTTAGGGGTACCCAAACACTGGCAAAATACTATCCCCAGGTCTCCCCAATCGTTACTACCAGAGTAGACACACTTACACCATATAATACTTAACTTAAGGGTACAGGAACTTCAGGTAAGGGAAATAAGTAAGAGGAGAAGGAAGGAGAGTAGGGATACAGCCACAGAGTAGGTCTTAACCTCACGCCACCAGCCAAGAGAAGAGCGAGCTCCTCGCGACCACCTGCTGCCTCCCTCATCGTGGTGCCGGGAGGAGCCTAATTGATCGTGCAGCTAAGCACATTAAAGATCTTCCCCTATGCAACGTATTGTTACTTTATGAATGATTAGAAAGTATTAGTAAGCAAAGTTGGTGCCTATGATATTATTTAATAATCAACCCCCAGCTCTGTCTTTAAATGCTCTTTGAGAAAGAGCAACTGTACTACTTAGGAAGTTTAATAGCTCAATTTTGACCTCTGGTTTCCACTGGAGAACCCAGGGTCGTAACAGTCATTCTCTGTATACCTGTCCTCGCCTGTTCTAAGTTTCACTACCTGTTCTTTCACTGTTGTTTTCCTTCTGATGTGACTGTGGAGTAGCTTTGGTTCGGTCTTTGCTTTGTTTGCTATATCATTTTCATAACTTTTCTCTGCTTCTCTTCTCACCCTGACATACTCATTCCTGGTTCTCTGGTATCTCTCTCTGCTTTCTGGTGTTCTGTTATTCCAGAAGTTCCTCCATGCCCTTTTGTTCAGTTTCTTTGCTTCCATACATGCCCTATTATACCATGGATTCTTCTTTTGTTTCTCGGATTTTTCCTTTTGGGCCGGGATGTATCTGCTTACTGCCTCCTGACACTTTTGGGTGACATAGTCCATCATATCTTGTACAGACTTAGCTCTGAGGACT
>NC_091174.1:22191723-22239223 GCF_040958095.1 Procambarus clarkii
GGGTGTGTGTGTGTGTGTGTGGGTGTGTGTGTGTGTGTGTGTGTGTGTGTGTGTGTGTGTGTGTGTGTGTGTGTGTGTGTGTGTGTGTGTGTGTGTGTGTGTGTGTGTGTGTGTGTGTGTGTGTGTGTGTGTGTGTGTGTGTGTGTGTGTGTGTGTGTGTGTGTGTGTGTGTGTGTTTAAAAGTATATATTAATTAATATTTAGTGTGGTGTGTGTCCAAATGAATTTGTGAATGGCAAACAAGCAATCCACTAGCTAATATTTGCAAATTTTTGGGTACGTTTTGTAAATATATGCGTTTTACTAGAGAATGAAAATCAGGTTTGTTTTATTCTACGTTTTATTTCAACAATAAATAGTACATAGGCGAACGAACGGTTTGGCTGGGTAAGTATAGCGTTGTGGCCGCCATTTTCTCTGTTGGACGTGGGGGGGTGGGGGGTCTCTGGTAGATGTACTCACCTAATTGTGCTTGCGGGGGTTGAGCTCTGGCTCTTTGGTCCCGCCTCTCAACTGTCAATCAACCGATGTACATATTCCTGAGCCTACTGGGCTCTATCATATCTACATTTGAAACTGTGTATGGAGTCAGCCTCCACCACATCACTGCCTAATGCATTCCATCTGTTACCTACTCTGACACTGAAAAAGTTCTTTCTAATGTCCCTGTGGCTCATTTGGGTACTCAGTTTCCACCTGTGTCCCCTTATTCGCATATCACTCGTGTTAAACAGTTTATCTTTATCTACCCTGTCAATTCCTCTGAGAATTTTGTAGGTAGTGATCATGTCTCCCCTTACTCCTCTGTCTTCTAGTGTCGTGAGGTGCATTTCTCGCAGCCTTTCTTCGTAACTCATGCCTATTAGTTCTGGGAATAGCCTAGTGGCATATCTCTGAACTTCTTCAGCTCGCCTTGTGCTTGATAAGGCATGGGCTCCATGCTTGTACCCATACTCCAGGATTGGTCTTACATATGTGGTATACAAGGTTTTGAATGATTCCTCCTTTGGATCCTTAAGGCAGTTCTGATGTTAGCCAGCCTTGCATACGCCGCAGATGTTATTCTTTTGATGTGGGCTTCAGGAGACAGGGTTGGTGTGATATCAACTCTTAGATTCTTCTCTCTGTCCGTTTCATGAAGGACTTCATCTACCATTATGTATCCTGTCTGGCCTCCTGTTTCCACTGCCTAGTTTCATTACCTAACATTTACTTGGGTTGAATTTTTGTAACTATTTGTTGAACTATTCATGCAGTCTGTCTAGTTCATCTTGTAGTCTCATGCTGTCTTCCTCCGTCTTAATCCTCCTCATAATTTTTGCATCATCAGCAAACAATTAGAGGAATGATTCTATACCATCTGGAAGATCATTTACATATATAAGAAACAGTATGGGTCCAAGGACTGAACCCTGCGGGATCCCACTGGTGACGCCTCGCCAATCTGAGACCTCACCCCGCACAGTGACTCGCTTCCTTCTGTTACTTAGGTACTCCCTTATCCAATGGAGTACCTTCCCTTTCGCTCCTGCCTGCCTCTCCAGCTTTCGCTGGAGAGGTCTCTGGTGTGGCACTGTGTCAAAGGCTTTCTGGCAATCCAAAAATATGCAGTCTGCCCACCCCTCTCTTTCTTGTCTGATTCTTGTTGCCTGATCATAGAACTGAATTAAACCTTTGAGGCATGTTTTGCCATCTTTGAAACCATGTTGGTGTTGTGACACAGAGTTCCTTCGTTCCAGATATTCGACTAGCTTTTTCCGCACAATTTTGTCCATCAGCTTGCATGGTATGCAAGTTAGGGACACTTGGCTGCTAAAGTTCAAGTCAGGAAAGTGTAAAGTAATGAAATTAGGCGAAGGTAGCAGAAGGCTGAACACAAGGTATCATCTGGGAGGTGAAATCCTGCAAGAGTCAAATAGAGAGAAAGACCTGGGGGTCGATATCACACCGAAATTGTCCCCAGAGGCCCACACCAAAAGGATTTCATCAGCAGCATATGCTAGACTGGCCAATATAAGAACTGCCTTTAGAAACTTGTGTGAGGAATCGTTCAGGACCCTGTATACCACTTATGACCAATCCTGGAGTATGCAGCTCCAGCCAGGAGTTAAACCTAGTTAAACACAAGACGAAGTTAGAGAAGATTCAGAGGTATGCCACCAGACTGGTCCCGGAACGGAGAGGAATGAGCTACGAGGAAAGGCTAAGGAAGATGAACCTCACAACCCTGGAAAACAGAAGAGTAAGTGGAGACATGATAACCACCTACAAAATTCTCAGGGGAATTGACAGGGTGGACAAAGAAAAACTCTTTAGCACGGGTGGAACACGAACAAGGAGACACAGGTTGAAACTTAGTACCCAGATTAGCCACAGAGACGTTAGAATGAATTTTTTCAGTGTCAGAGTAGTTAATAAATGGAATGCATTTAGTAGTGTTGTGGTGGAGGCTGACTCCATACACAGTTTCATATATAGATATGATAGACCTCAATTAGCTCAGGAATCTGTACACCAGTTGATTGACAGTTGAGAGACGGGACTAAAGAGCCAGAATTCAACCCCCGCAAACACAACTAGGTGAGTACAACTAGGTGAGTACACACTCATAGGTACATGGTACACATGGATAATTGCTCATACTTGATTAATGTGTGTACACATTGATTCTCATATATATATACACATGCTAATCTATCAGATTCCTGTAAAACAAGCAAACACACTCAAAACTAGGGGAATACACACACACACACACACACACTCACACACACACACACACACACACACACACACACACACACACACACATGTCTCTCTGGAGGACACACACGTGTCTCTCATGAGAGACACACACATGTCTCTCTGGAGGAAATGTATTCCTCCAGAGAGACATGACAAGGGAGGAGAGAGCCGTGGCGGCAGAAGCAAGGAAGAGGCGCAGGGCGAGAGGGGAAAACCAGGAAGTCACAGCTCCCAACACAACACCCCCAGAAGCGAGGGGGGAACCCACAACCAGCTACCCAGTAACACCATAAGGGAGGACCACCCCGCCTCCCTCCTCTGCATAGAAAACCCCCCTACCCCAAACCCTCCCTGCCCCCACTCAAATGTTCAGCCAAATCTCCCTCCCCCCACACCCAATCCCCACCCTTCTACCCCTCCCCTCCTCCCGAGTCCTCCCTCCCCCCCTTTCCTTCCCGTCCTCCCTCCCCTTTCACCCCATACCCTCCCTGTCCCTCCCCTTCACTGGATCCCCCGCCCCTCATCCCAGTATCCTCTGAGACCCTGTTATCCACCTCACTGGTCCTCACACCCATGGAACAGCCTCCCCCACCAGCAGAACACTCACCAAGGAGGCGATTTGAGAAGGGACAGAAGAAAGTGAGCCTCAAAGCGTTGTACACCAACATAGATGGAATTACAAATAAAGCAAATGAGCTTGGAGAACGGGTACTAGAGGAAAACCCAGGCATAATAGCCCTCACAGAAACAAAGATCACGAAAACGATAACAAACGCAGTGTTCCCACAGGACTATTATGTTATGAGGAAAGAGAGGGAAGGAAGAGGTGGGGGTGGTGTAGCTCTGCTGGGAAGAAAAGGCTGGGATTTTGAGGAGATGGATATTCAGGGCTGTGAAGGTTTCAGTGACTACATAGCAGGTACCGTAACAAATGGAGGGAAAAAAATTATAGTCTTAGTCATATATAATCCACCACCAAATGACAGAAGACCTAGACAGGAATATGATAGAAACAACATGGCCACCATTAACATAATAGAAAGAGCAGCTTCTGTTGCTAGCAGGAATGGATCTGGACTACTAATTATGGGAGACTTCAACCATGGGAAGATAGATTGGAAGAACAGAGACCCGCATGGAGGACCAGAAACATGGAGGGCTAAGCTGCTGGACGTAGCAACAAGAAACTTTCTAAGCCAGCACATCAAAGAACCAACAAGAATGAGAGGAGAAGATGAACCAGCAATGCTTGATTTGATATTTACCCTAAATGAGTGGGATATAAGAGAAGTTAAGATGGAAGCGCCTTTGGGAATGAGTGACCACAGTGTATTGAACTTTGAGTACCTGGTAGAGCTAGGACTTATCTCCCCCAAAAAAGAACTAGGAATCAAAAGGCTGGCATACCGAAAGGGAAATTATGAACAGATGAGAAGTTTCTTAAGTGAAATACCTTGGGACACAGACCTCAGAGATAAGTCTGTAAAGGGTATGATGGACTACGTTACCCAAAAGTGTCAGGAGGCAGTAAACAGGTTCATCCCGGCCCAAAGGGAAAAATCCGAGAAGCAACAGAAGAATCCACGGTATAATAGGGCATGTATGGAAGCGAAGAAACTGAACAAAAGGGCGTGGAGGAACTTCCGGAATAACAGAACACCAGAAAGCAGAGAGAGATACCAGAGAACCAGGAATGAGTACGTCCGGGTGAGAAGAGAAGCAGAGAAAAGTTTTGAAAATGATATAGCAAACAAAGCCAAGACCGAACCAAAGCTACTCCAGTCACATCAGAAGGAAAACAACAGTGAAAGAACAGGTATTGAAACTTCGAACAGGCGAGGACAGGTATACAGAGAATGACAGAGAGGTGTGTGAAGATCTCAACAAGAGGTTCCAGAAGGTCTTCACAATAGAACAAAGTGAGGTCACTGTGCTAGGAGAAAGGGAGGTAAACCAGGCGGCCCTGGAAGAGTTCGAAATTACGAGAGAGGAGGTCAAGAGACACCTGCTGGATCTGGATGTTAGAAAGGCTGTTGGTCCAGATGGGATCTCACCGTGGATACTGAAAGAGTGTGCAGAGGCACTTTGCTTGCCACTCTCCATTGTGTATAGTAGGTCACTGGAGACGGGAGACCTACCAGAAATATGGAAGACGGCGAATGTGGTCCCAATATACAAAGAGGGCGACAGGCAAGAGGCACTGAACTACAGGCCAGTGTCCTTGACTTGTATACCATGCAAGGTGATGGAGAAGATCGTGAGAAAAAACCTGGTAACACATCTGGAGAGAAGGGACTTCGTGACAAATCGCCAACATGGGTTCAGGGAGGGTAAATCTTGCCTTACAGGCTTGATAGAATTCTACGATCAGGTGACAAAGATTAAGCAAGAAAGAGAGGGCTGGGCGGACTGCATTTTCTTGGATTGTCGGAAAGCCTTTGACACAGTACCGCATAAGAGGCTGGTACATAAGCTGGAGAGACAGGCAGGTGTAGCTGGTAAGGTGCTCCAGTGGATAAGGGAGTATCTAAGCAATAGGAAGCAGAGAGTTACGGTGAGGGGTGAGACCTCCGATTGGCGTGAAGTCACCAGTGGAGTCCCACAGGGCTCTGTACTCGGTCCTATCTTGTTTCTGATATATGTAAATGATCTCCCAGAGGGTATCGATTCATTTCTCTCAATGTTTGCGGACGATGCTAAAATTATGAGAAGGATTAAAACAGAAGAGGACTGTTTGAGGCTTCAAGAATACCTAGGTAAGCTGAAGGAATGGTCGAACAAATGGTTGTTAGAGTTTAACCCAACCAAATATAATGTAATGAAGATAGGTGTAGGGAGCAGGAGGCCAGATACAAGGTATCATCTGGGAGAGGAAATTCTTCAGGAGTCAGAGAAGGAAAAAGACTTGGGGGTTGATATCACGCCAGACCTGTCTCCTGCAGCACATATCAAGCGGATAACATCAGCGGCATATGCCAGGCTGGCCAACATACGAACGGCATTCAGAAACTTGTGTAAAGAATCATTCAGAACTTTGTATACAACATATGTCAGGCCAATCCTGGAGTATGCAGCCCCAGCATGGAGTCCATATCTAGTCAAGGATAAGACTAAACTGGAAAAGGTTCAAAGGTTTGCCACCAGACTAGTACCCGAGCTGAGAGGTATGAGCTACGAGGAGAGACTGCGGGAATTAAACCTCACTTCGCTGGAAGACAGAAGAGTTCGGGGGGACATGATCACCACATTCAAGATTCTGAAGGGAATTGATAGGGTAGATAAAGACAGTCTATTTAACACAAGGGGAACACCCACAAGGGGACACAGGTGGAAACTGAGTGCCCAAATGAGCCACAGAGATATTAGAAAGAACTTTTTTTGTGTCAGAGTGGTGGACAAATGGAATGCATTAGGAAGTGATGTGGTGGAGGCTGACTCCATACACAGTTTCAAGTGTAGATATGATAGAGCCCGATAGGCTCAGGAATCTGTACACCTGTTGATTGACGGTTGAGAGGTGGGACCAAAGAGCCAGAGCTCAACCCCCGCAAACACAACTAGGTGAGTACATACACACACACACACACACTCATATGTATACATGTGCCTATGGTACATGGTACACATGGATAATCACCCATTCTAGGCCATTCTCCATTAACGTAAGTACACATGGATTCTCACGTATACCAATGTTAATTTATAGGATTCCTGTAAAACAAACACACACACACAGACACATGTGTGTGTGTGCCAATGGCTGTGTGGATAGCACACTGAACACGTGATCCTGTGGATCGGGTTCGATTCCCGGCGCTGGCGAGAAACGATGGGCAGAGTTTCTTTCACTCTGATGCCCCTGTTACCTAGCAGTAAATTGGTACCTGGGAGTTAGTCAGCTGTCATGGGCTGCTTCCTGGGATGTGCGTGTACTAACCTAATTGTGCTTGCGGGGGTTGAGCTCTGGCTCCTTGGTCCCGCCTCTCAACGGTCAACGTGTGTGTGTTTGTGTGTGTGTATTCACCTAGTTGTGTTTGCAGGGGTTGAGCTTTGCTCTTTCGGCCCGCCTCTCAACTTTCAATAAACTGCTTACTAACTACTCTCTCTCTCTCTCTCCCTCTCCCTCTCTCTTCCCCCCCCTCTCTCTCTCTCTCTCTCTCTCTCTCTCTCTCTCTCTCTCTCTCTCTCTCTCTCTCTCTCTCTCTCTCTCTCTCTCTCTCTCTCTCTCTCTCTCTCTCTCTCTCTCTCTCTCTCTCTCTCTCTCTCTCTCCACACCACACACACACCCCAGGAAGCAGCCCGTGACAGCTGACTAACTCCAAGATACCAATTTACTGCTAAGTAACAGGGGCATTCAGGGTGAAAGAAACTTTGCCCATTTGTTTCTGCCTGGTGCGGGAATCGAACCCGCGTAACAGAATTACGAGTCCTGCGTGCTATCTACCAGGCTACCAGGCCCCCAGGCTCACGTATGTGTGTGTGCGTGTGTGTGTGTACTCACCTAGTTGTGTTTGCGGGGGTTGAGCTCTGGCTCTTTGGTCCCACCTCTCAACCGTCAATCAACAGGTGTACAGATTCCTGAGCCTATTGGGCTCTATCATATCTACACTTGAAACTGTGTATGGAGTCAGCCTCCACCACATCACTTCCTAATGCATTCCAATTGTCAACCACTCTGACACTAAAAAAGTTCTTTCTAATATCTCTGTGGCTCAAAAAAATCTGTGTGCGTGTGTGTGTGTGTATGTGTGTGTGTGTGTGTGTGTGTGTGTGTGTGTGTGTGTGTGTGTGTGTGTGTGTGTGTGTGTGTGTGTGTGTGTGTGTGTGTGTGTGTGTGTGTGTGTGTGTGTGTGTGTGTGTGTGTGTGTGTGTGTGTGTGTGTGTGTGTGTGTGTGTGTAAAAATAGTGTTTAGTAACAGTTGATTGACTGTTGAGAGGCGGGCCGAAAGAGCAGAGCTCAACCCCTGCAAGCACAACTAGGTGAATACATATTGTTAATTTTCCCTGGAACACAACCCGACAAACCAAGGTACCCATTCACTGCTGCGTGAAGAGAATCGTTCAGTTAAGGACTGGTGCCAAGTTAATCCGCTCTTCCCCGGCCAGCCAGGATATGAACCCAGGCGAAATCGCTCGAGCAGCGCGAGGTGAGTGCCTTACCACTGATCCACAGGAACTGCCCAAATATGAATGCCATCAGCAGCACTAGCAGTTGGTGTTACTAGGCAGGTTACCCATCCAAGTACTAACCAAAGTCAACGTTGCTTAACTTTTCTAGTGGGACGAGAAGCAGTGTCCTTTAAGTGGTAGTATGGCCGTTGTTATTGTATACAAGTGGTAACCAATAACATGTCAGTGAGTGAGTGACGATAATGGTAACTGCGGCGGAGGATACTCACACATACCAGCCAATGCTCCATTAATGATAGTACTTATAGCAACTATTTAATCAAACAAACCAAAAGTGGACTGTTACACAAACATGGAAATGTTTGGATGCCACTGATCTCCCACAAATTGATGATAAATGCCACCCGCCGGTAATTAAAGAACCTAAGCAATTCTCTTCAAAGCACGAATGACGATTCTTAGGCCTTGGATTATGCTCTCCTAGGCTTCATTGAGTCAATACATATAACTTCAGTGAGTCGGGGGACAGGCAGACTGGCAGTCTATATATACATGTTAGGCTTATGTAGTGGTCTCCAACACCCACCCCACAAGGTCAAACTAACCCTCACTCACCAGGATGCCAGTAGCTCACTAACTCCTGGGTACCTAGATGATACCTACCTCCTGGATACTGAGCCAGCGAGTCGAGCCAGCCGTATGGGAGGGTGCGGGCTGGTGCGCTCTACAATTATCATCAATATTCTCGGGTTCATTAAGCCTACAGTGACAGATCACAGATCTAGGGTATCACAAAGTGTATAACCGCTCATATGATAGAAAAAATTATAGTGATATCACTAGAACTCTGTGTTAAACAGTGAACATTCACCAGCACAGGCCACGTGGGAGGGCCACGAGGCTTTGTTATCAGTGTAGGTACATAGAAGGGATATTCTGGACTACAGTGTACAGTGGTACTGTAAAGCAGTCAACTTTACTGTACCACTGTACAGACATAACACAACTTTATTGTTGTGTCTGTTGTGTTACTTTACTGTAACACAACAGACATAACGATGCAGTGACTGACTCCAGAGCTTTATGTCAGATAGAGAAGTACCGACGACATCAATCTACTAGCACTTAGTGAAGACCACGTGGGAGGGACGAGGACCACTTCGTCATCCAGACATCTCGATTATTCACCTGGTTGTGCGAACGGGAGGCTGACTGGTATGTACCGCCTTTTTGTCAATTATTCTGGTGTACAGAGTGAGGTAAAATATTATCAAATTCTTGTTCAGTATATCATATTATTTAAAATCTCAACATGGCACATTCCGGGTAGAGGTTGACATTTAACGGGCTCTCGTGACACACGAACCCACGCACACGCACGCATGCACTCACGAATGCGCACACGCACACTCACACACTAGAAGACACACAAGTACACGCTAGTCAGATTAGGAGGGGTCTTAACACCTTGTGGCAAAGGCGATAAGGTTACAAACCCTCTTACTCCACACTTCCTCTTACCCCCCCCCCCTTTCTCACCCTCCCAAAACATTCCCCCGAACTCCCAATCTCTCCTATCACTGACGACAGATACACACACACACACACACACACACACACACACGTGCATTACCCCCCCCCCCCCCCTTTATCACTTCCTCTGTAGCATACCAGAGATTCCCCCACCCCTAACCCCCAAAACCCTCCCACACAGAGGACCTCGTCCATCTCCCTCACTCTCTTCCACCACCTGACCTGAAGTGACCATCTCCGCCCCCTCCCACTCCCCCACTCAGTTTCCCACGCATCCCCCCTACAAACTGACACACACACACATAACCTCCTAACCTCCTCATACACACACTCCGCACGCACACGCACGCACTCACGCACGCACGCTCCCCCATCTCACTCTACCAAAATGCTTCCCCCCCCCCCCAATCCCACTCCCCCCTACAACTGACCAGAAATACACACACACACACACACACACACACACACACAGACACACACACACACACACACACACACACACACACACACACACGTGCGAGCACACACACGTGCGAGCACACACACGCATGCACGCACGCACTCGCACGCACACTCACAAACACACACATACAACAAACACACTAACACATAAACACAAACACATGCACGAGAAAAAGCCAGGACGTTTTTTCCATCAGCCAGGGAAAATGATGGAGGGACACCACCAAATACAGGGACAGGGAAGAATGGTGGATACTACCTTGAGGTTACCTTGAGAAGATTTCGAGGCTTTTTAGTGTCCCCGCGGCCCGGTCCTCGACCAGGCCTCCACCCCCAGGAAGCAACCCGTGACAGCTGACTAACTCCCAGGTACCTATTTTACTGGTAGGTAACAGGGGCATAGGGTGAAAGAAACTCTGCCCATTGTTTCTCGCCGGCGCCCGGGATCGAACCCGGGACCACAGGATCACATGTCCAGCGTGCTGTCCGCTCGGCCGACCGGCTCCCGGGGAGCCATTTGTACTATTTGTACTATTTGTACTATTTGTACTACCTTTGAATGGCTTAACCAGACATTATGGGGATTCGGCAGAGACCATCAGGCAATGTAAATGGGATTCAACAGAGACCTGCAAGAAATGAAAATAGGGTTCAGCAGAGACCTGCAGGAAATGCAAGCATTAATACAGAGCTTAAGGAATGAGTTAGAGGAAGCCAGAGAGGAGATAAAGAGACTCAGAGAAAGTCGGAATTCAAACCAGCACAGGGAATGCAACCTCCTGGAAACAGGGGACGAAGCTGATGGAAGGCTCCTTCCAGGGGGACTCTCTTTTGCAGAAATACTGCAGAACAGCCCAAGTGCCAAGGCCGCTCTAAAGGAAGCAGCTATGAAAGCAGCTACCTCACAGGAAACTGCAAATTGCACAGAACAAATGCTGGAAAGGTAACGAACAATTATAGTTGTAGGAGTACAGGAACCAGAGGGATCCAGTCGGGAGGAGTGGAGAAGGAGGGGCCGAGCAACTATGACAGAGATCTTGGAGGGACTGGATATGGTGGAGGCAAATGGAAACATAGAGAAGGTTTTCAGGCTGGGCGTCTAAAAGAAGGAAAGGAAACGATTGATAAAAGTAGTGCTCATGGTCGAGGCCACAAAGGAGAAAATCCTATCCAGGAAGAGCAAACTTGTGTGGTTAGTGGGATACGAGGACGTCTTTCTGCAAAGGGACATTGCGAGGGAGGAGAGAAGGAAGGCTGCAGAAACAAGGAGGAGGCGCAGAGAAAGGGGTGGGGATATGGGAGCCACAGGACTCAGCTCAGTGCCTCCAAGAACCTCAGAGGGGAGTGAGAATCCCCCACCAGCAGACCAGCATCCTCAGGGAGGATTGTAACAGAAGCCTCCCACCAACCAACACCTCAGCCATCCCCCACCAATCACCTGCACCTCTCCAGACAGTAAAGTCCCCCTTCAGACCATGCCCCCCCCCCCATGTTCCTTGACCCCAAACCCCCCCCCCCCCACGTTCCCTCCATACCCTTTTTCTCCCCCAACCCCTACCCCAGACCCTCACTGTTCCTGCACCCCATGCCCTTCCTTGTTTCTCCAGCCTGTGCCCTTCCCAATTTCCCCACCCCAAGTTCTTCTCCCTACTCCTCCCCCCTCCCTCCCGGCCCCTCCCCTCCACAGGCTCCCCTCCCCTCCTCAACCACTGACCTCCCTGTCAATCCACCCCAGTCTACCCTGCATACCCCAACCCGTGATCTTCCACCACATGCCCCTCAAGCTCCCCCATCCCATGCCCCTTCAAACGCCCAACCCCAAACCCCCTCAGCCGCATCACGTCAGACCCCCCTAGCCCCCCTGTTCCAGATCCTCCCAGCCCCCTCACACCCCAGACCCCCCCAGGTCCTTCTTCCTAGACTCACCCATCCCAGACATCCATTGCCCCCCAACTCCAGTGAAATCAACAGAAACTGAGAATGCACAGAGGAGAGTCAGCTTCAAGGTCATGTACTCGAACATAGATGGGATTACAAACAAGGCTAGTGAACTTAGGGAAAGAAAACAAGAAATAAGCCCAGATGTAATTGGACTCACAGAAACAAAACTGTCAGGAATCATAACGAATGCGGTGTTTCCACAGGACTACACTGTAATAAGGAAAGAGAGGAGGTGGAGTGGCTGTACTGATGAGAAAGGAATAGAGTTTCGAGATGGTTATTCCAGGCTGCGAAGGGTTTAGAGACTTCATAACAGGCACCATGACGATGGGAGGACCAAAAGTAGTAGTAGCAGTGATATATAACCCACCACCAAATGAAAGAAGACCGAGGCAAGAGTATGACAGAAACAACATGGCAGTTAACAGTATCATTGAGAGAGCAGCCGCTGCTGCCTGTAGAAATCGATCCCATCTGCTCATCATGGGGGACTTTAATCATGGAAGGATAGACTGGGAAAACAGAGAACCACATGGAGGTGAGGAAACATGGAGAGCGAAACTGCTAGAGGTGGCGACTAGAAACGTTTTAAGTCAGCATGTCAAGGGTCCCACGAGAATGAGAGAAAATGATAAACCAGCAAGACTCGACCTAGTATTCACTCTGAACGATACAGACATAAGGGAAATCGGTCTTGAAGCCCCCGTGGGTATGAGTGATCACAGTGTACTGGTGTTTGAGTATCTGGTCGAAGAAGGGTTGATGTACTCAAGGAAGGGACCAGAAAGCAAGAGGCCGGCATTCTGGAAGGGAAACTATGAGGAGATGAGAAAATTCCTAACTGAAACAGCTTGGGAAACAGAGCTCAGAGGAAAGACGGTTCAAGACATGATGGACTACATCACACAGAAGTGTAAGGAGGCAGCAAACAAGTTCGTCCCAGTCCAAAAGGAAAAATAGTGAAATGATGATGAGAAACTCATGGTTTAATCAGAGTTGCAAGCTAGCAAAGCAGCTAAGTAAAAGGGTGTGGAGAAACTATAAAACAACAGAACACTAGAGAGTAGATAAAGATACCAGAGTGCCAGGAAAGAATACGTCAGGGTGAGAAGAGAGGTAGAAAGGCAGTATGAAAATGACATAGCGAGCAAAGCAAAGACTCAACCCAAACTGCTGCATAGCCACATCTGGAGGAAAACAACAGTGAAGGAACAGGTAATGAAACTGAGGTTAGGGGCAGAAAGATTCACTACAAACGACAAGGAAGTGTGAGAGAAACTCAATAAGAAATTCCAAGAAGTCTTCACCTCAAAGCAAGGAGAAGTCCCAGAGAGAAGGGAGGGAACATCAAACCAGACACCACTAGAGGAGTTTGTGATTACCAATGGGGAGGTGATGAAGCATCTGCTAGATTTGGACGTGACAAAGGCTATAGGCCCAGATGGAATATCACCATGGATACAAAAGGAAGGAGCAGAAGCTCTGTGCCTACCACTCTCCAAGTGTACAACAAATCACTGGTAACAGGTGAACTGCCAAAAATTTGGAAGACGGCCAATGTAGTCCCAATATACATGAAGGGTGATAGGCAGGAGGCACTGAACTACAGGTCAGTGTTCCTAATTTGCATTCCATTCAAGATGACGGAAAAGATTGCGCGAAGAAAGCTAGTGGAACATCTGGAGCAAAAGAACTTTGTTAACACAACATCAGCATGGGTTCATAGATAGCATATCATGCCTAACAGGATTAATTGAGTTCTATGACCAGGCAACATAAATCAGGCAAGAGAGAGAGGGCTGGGCGTACTGTATATTTCTGGACTGCCCGACAGCTTTTGGCACAGTACCACATAAGAGATTAATGCACAAACTGGAGATGCAGGCAGGAGTGAAAGGGAAGGTACTCCACTGGATAAGAGATTACCTAAGCAACAGGACACAGCGAGTCACCGTGATGGGTGATGTCTCGGAGTAGCGGGGAGTTACCAGTGGAGTCCCACAGGGATCGGTCCTTGGAACTACACTGTTTCTGATAAAAGTAAATGATCTCCCAGAAGGAATTGACTCGTTCCTCTCGATGTTTGCTGATGATTCAAAAATTATGAGGAGGATCAGGACAGAGGAGGATAGTATGAGGATACAAGATGACCTAGACAAACTGAAGGAATGGTCCGACAAATGGCTACAAAAATTCAACTCAAGTAAATGTAAGGTAATGAAACTAGGAGGAGGAACTAGGAGGCCAGTCACTGGATACCGAATGGGAGATGAAGTCCTTCACGAAACGGACAGAGAGAAAGATCTGAGAGTTGATATCACGCCAAACCTGTCTCCCGATGCCCACATCAAAAGAATAACATCAGCGGCCTATGCGAGGCTGGCTAACATCAGAACTGCTTTCAGAAACCTGTGTAAGGAATCCTTCAGATTGGCCTTACATACCACATTTGTAAGGCCAATCCAGGAGTATGCAGCCCCAGCATGGAGCCCGTATCTAGTCAAGCACAAGACGAAGCTGGAAAAAGTTCAGAGGTATGCTAACCCAAAACTAGGCTAATCCCAGAACTAAGAGGCATGACTTATGGGGACAGACTACGTGAACTGCACCTCACGTCGTTGGAAGACAGAACAGCTAGGGGAGACATGATCACCACATTCAAAATTCTCAGGGGAATTGACAGGGTGGACAAGGATGGATTATTTAACACAGGTGGCACACGCACAAGGGGACACAGGTGGAAGCTGAGTACCCAAATGAGCCACAGAGACATTAGAAAGAACTTTTTCAGTGTCAGAGTAGTTAGTAAATGGAATGCACTGGGAAGTGATGTGGTGGAGGCTGACTCCATACACAGTTTCATATGTACATATGACAGAGCCCAGTAGGCTCAGGAATCTATACATCATTTGATTGACAGTTGAGAGGCGGAACCAGAGAGCCAGAGCTCAACCCCCGCAAGCACAATTAGGTGAGTACAATTAGGTGCTTAAGTGAGTACCTATTTACTGCTAGGTGAACCAGGCCATTACCATTATCTATCTGATAGATTCTATCTATCTATCAGATAGTTGCATTCACTTAGTTGTGCTTGCGGGGGTTGAGCTCTGCTTTTTCGGCCAGCCTCTCAACTGCCAATCAACTGTTACTAAGCACTATTTTTTTTACCACACACACACATTCACACACACACATCCCCAGAAAACAGATTCTATCAGATTCCTGTAAAACAAACACACACACACAAATATGTGTTTGTGCCGATGGCTTTTTATGAATAGCACTCTGGACACGTGATCCCGTGGCCCGGGTTCGATTCCAGGGGCCGGCGAGAAACGTTTAAAGTTCCGTTTAACAGAACGTGTGTTAACAGAATGTGTGTATTCGCATTGGGTGGTAGGAAAATCTACCAACCCAGCCAAACCCTGCCAGACCGGGATTCGAACCCTAGAATTCCTTATTGCGAGTCGAGAAGGAACACGTCATTCATGTTACATATTTATGTGTACTCACCTATTTGTGCCAGGAGGATCGAGCATTAATCTTGGAGTCTACCTTTTTAGCTATCGGTTGTTTGTAGCAATAACACCTGGTTTATTTCCTAACCTAACCTAACCTATACCCTACCCTAACCTATAACCTACTACAACCTATAACCAAACTTATTCTAACATAATTTGGTGTGATCACATCAGAGAAATCTATATTTTTTTTTATTTATCTTATTATATTATATATTTAATATATTTATAAATTATATATAATATATATAATATATATCATATATATGTTTATATTATTGATATTTCAGATTTCAGAGGAATTGATAGGGTACAACACTAAGGGAGCCGGTCGGCCAATTGGACAGTACACAGGACTTGTGATCCTGTGGTCCCGAGTTCGATCCCGGGCGCCGGTGAGAAACAATGGGCAGTTTGAAAGGGTGAAAGAAACAATTTCTTTCAGCCTATGCCCCTGTTACCTAGTAGTAAAATAGGTACCTGGGTGTTAGTCAGCTGTCACGGGCTGCTTCCTGGGGGTGGAGGCCTGGTCGAGGACCGGGCCGCGGGGACACTAAAGCCCCGAATTCATCTGAAGATAACCTCAAGATAAGATAGATAAAGGCAGACTATTTAAGACAAGGGGCACACGCACTAGGGGACACAGGTGGAAATTAAGTGCCCAAATAAGCCATAGAAAGACGTTAGAAAGAAACATATCCGTATCTGACCGATCCCTGATACCTGCTTGATTCCGTGTGTGTCTTGATTATGTCTATGTCTATATCTATGACCTAACCTGAACTTAACCTAACCCAACCTAACCTAACTAACCTAACCAAACCTAACCTAACCCAACCTAACCTAACCTAATCGTCTTGAGGTTATCTTGAGATGATTTCGGGGCGCGTTAGTGTCCCCGCGGCCCGGTCCTCGACCAGGCCTCCACCCCCAGGAAGCAGCCCATGACAGCTGACTAACACCCAGGTACCTATTTTACTGCTAGGTAACAGGGGCATAGGGTGAAAGACTCTGCCCATTGTTTCTCGCCGGCGCCCGGGACCACAGGATCACAAGTCCAGCGTGCTGTCCGCTCGGCCGACCGGCTCTATAACACCTAACCTAACCCACCCCACAAAATCAATTTTTCGACTGACAAAAATCGACAAATAAGTCGACAAAATCGACTGACCCTCACCAGGATAACCAGGAGCCCCACTAGAAGCTGACAACTCCTGGATTTACTGCTAGAAGAGCAAAGGCGATGAGGAAACGCAACCAATAATTTCAGTCCTGCCTGGCCGGGATTCGATCCCGGAAACCCTGATTGTTAGTCTAGATGGAACACATATACGTTTCAAATTTCTGTGTACTCACGTATTTGTACTTGCAGGCATTTTGAACCGGCTTTTGCAACCATTCGGTTCAACATTTTGAACCGGCTTGCAAGACCGGCTTTTGAACGCTGACATTTTAGCCGCTGGTTGTTCAAATGAGCAATGACTCCATTTCTGTTTAAATGAGTTGTTTAAATGGTTGTTTAAATGAGCAATGGTATATTTCTCTGCCATATCGACTTTTAAAATTATGAATGGAGTTTGCATCGACAACTGTGGGTTTTGGTAAGTTTCTTCTCACCTAGTTGAGTTTGGTAAGTTTGACCTAGCAGCTTTGGTCCCTTCAACTTTGGTCAACTTTTGGTATCCGCCTCTCAACCATCAATCTAACTTACACACTAACTGCTCAAGTCGTTTTTCCAGCGGTTCCATCAACCAATCTCAGCTCTGTTGAAAAACAGGTTGGGGCTGCATATTCAATGATTTTTCTCCTATAGGTTGATAAAAAAGGTTCCTTCTTCCTTAGAGAAGTTAGAACATAGAAGTTAGACAAGTTAGAACTGTACTTAGTTATTCCTATGAAATGTAAAAGCAGTTCTGACGTTTACAAACTTAGATACGCCACATTCCTTTCATGTTTAAAATTTTTATCTCTGTCTGTGTGTGTGTCTTGATCCATTATGTGTCTTGATTTCTTATGTGTCTTGAATCCTTATCTGTCTTGATTCCTTATGTGTCTTGATTCCGTGTGTGTCTTGATTCTGTGTGTGTCTTGATTCCGTGTGTGTCTTGATTCCGTGTGTGTCCGTATCCGTTAGAGTCTATGACTGTCTGTGTCATAGACTGCTATGACTGTGCCATAGACTGTGCCATGTCTCATTGCATGTGTCCATGGAGTTTTGCGTCCAGGAAGCTATTTATGTCGACCCAAATTTCCTCCCTTCACCCCATCCAGGTGAATTGAAAGACCTGCCCGAGGTCAGTGGATCCAGGTATCCGTCCGTGGGCCCCCGGATTTCTACCCTTTCCCACACTCCTGCAACACTACTACAACACTACAACAACACTCCTGCAACACTACTACAACACTACTACAACACTACTACAACACTACTACAACACTACAACAACACTACTATAACACTACTACAACACTCCTGCAACACTACTACAACACTACTACAACACTACTACAACACTACTACAACACTACTACAACACTTCTGCAACACTACAACACTCCTGCAACACTACTGCAACACTACTACGACACTTATGTCCCTCCACACGGGAGGGACATGAACTAGAGGACACACACGGGAGGGACATGAACTAAGGGACACACACACGGGAGGGACATGAACTAAGGGACACACACACGGGAGGGACATGAACTAAGGGACACACACGGGAGGGACATGAACTAAGGGACACACACGGGAGGGACATGAACTAGGGAACACACACGAGAGAGACATGAACTAGGGAACACACACGGGAGGGACATGAACTAAGGGACACACACGGGAGGGACATGAACTAGGGAACACACACGAGAGAGACATGAACTAGAGGAAACACACTAAGTACCCACCTAGGGCACCCTCCCCCCACCCACCCCCTCCTACCACTCACCCCCCTCCTCCCACTCACCCCTCTCCCTGGACCTCCCTTCTCCCCCTTCCCCCAAGCCCTCCCTTCTCCCACATGCCTTCCCGTCTCTCCCACCCCCAAGCCTTCCGTTCTCCCCTGCCCCCCACTCTCCCTCACCCCACCTAAGTCTTCCTTTCTCCACTACTCCTCTAATCCCTCCCCTCTTCCTCGCCCACCTCAGCCCTCCTTTACCCCCACGCCTCCCAAGCCCTCCCCCCCCCATGCCCTCCCCCTCCACGCCCCCCCATCTCCCCTATCTCTCAATGCCTCTCCTCCCCCCATGCTCCCCCGACCCTCCCCCTGTCACCCCCTTAACCCTGCCACTCTCACTCTCCCCCCCCTACCCTCCCCCTCTCACCCACCCACCCTACCCTCCCCCTCTCCCCCACCCCCCCCCAAGCCCTCCGTCTTCCACCAGTCTCCCCGTACCAGATCCCCCCAGCTCCCACTCACCCCAGATCCCACAGGTCCCCCCCCCCCCCAAAGGAGAAGCAGAAGAGAATTAGTTTTAGGGTGATGTACTCGAACATAGATGGGATCACAAGCGAGACAAGTGAACTAAGGGAAACAGCACAAGAAGTGAACCCAGATGTAATCGGACTCACAGAAACAAAACTCTCTGGAATCATAACGAATGCCGTGTTTCCCCAGGAGTACACAGTAATAAGGAAAGAGAGGGAAGGTAGGGGAGGAGGCAGAGTGGCCCTACTCATGAGAAAGGAATGGAATTTTAAGGAGATGGTTATCCTGGGCTATGAGGGGTTCAGAGACTACATAGAAGGCACCATGACAATGGGAGGACCAAGAATAGTAGTTGCAGTAATATACAACCCTCCACCAAATGACAGAAGACCCAGTCAAGAGTACAAAAACAACAACATGGCAGTTAACACTATAATTAAAAGGGTAGCCTCTGCTGCCTGTAGAAATAGATCCCACCTGCTCATCATGAGGGACTTCAATCACGGAAGGATTGACTGGGAGAACAAGGAACCGCATGGAGGTGAGGATACATGGAGAGCCAAACTACTGGAGGTGCTGACTAGAAACTTTTTAACCCAGCATGTCAGAGAACCCACAAGGATGAGAGGAAATGACGAACCAGCGAGACTCGAACTGGTCTTAACACTGAACGACTCCGACATAAGGGAAATCGGTTTTGAGGCCCCAGTAGGAATGAGCGACCACAGTGTACTGGTATTTGTGTACCTGATTGAAGAAGGGTTATTTGAACTCGAGGAGGGATACCGAAACCAAAAGGTTAGCATACCGAAAGGGAAACTATGAGGAGATAAAACAATTCCTAACAGAAATTGCATGGGAAACAGAGCTCAGGGGAAAGACGGCCCAAGATATGATGGACTAGTAGTAGTAGTAGTAGGCATCCATCAGTCTCAGGAGACTATGGAGTTCGCTCTGGTTGTCGGTCTGGAGTGGCCTCACCAGGGTGCAAAGCCAGGGTACGTTGATTTGAAGCTGTTACCCAGGCAGCATGTCCCCCCTCTCCACGGCGCTGAAAGTCTCCAATGGAAAGGCATACGCCAATGCGATTGGTTCCAGCGCCGTCGCAGGAACTGTGAGTTCCGGGGTTGACCTCAAAGGTGGTGAAGAAGGGCACAGGGACCTCCAACCCCTGAGACGGCCGTGGTCGGGGCCGGAGAAGAACTATGATGGACTACATAATGCAGAAGTGCAAGGACGCAGCAAACAAGTTTGTCCCAGTCCAAAGGGAAATCGGAGAAATGAAGATGAGAAACCCATGGTTTAATCAGAGATGTAGGCTAGCTAAGCAGCAAAGTAAAAGGACATGGAGAAACTATAGGAATAACAGGACACTGGAGAGCTGAGAAAGATACCAGAATGCCAGGAATGAACATGTCAGGATGAGAAGAGAGGCAGAAAGACAATGCAAAAATGACATCGCAAGCAAGGCAAAGACTCAGCCTAAATTGTTGCATAGCCACATCAGGAGAAAAACAGCAGTAAAGGAACAGGTTATGAAATTAAGGATAGGGGTGGAAGGATTCACTACAAACGACAAGAAAGTGTGTGAGGAACTGAATAAGAAATTCCAGGAGGTCTTCACCTTAGAACAAGGAGAAATTCCAGAGATAAGAGAGGGAATAGTTAACCAAGAACCACTGGAAGAGTTTGAGATTACCAGCGGGGAAGTAAGGAAGTGTTTACTAGCGTTGGATGTGACAAAGGCTATAGGCCCAGATGGAATCTTCCCTTGGATACTAAAGGAAGGAGCAAAAGAATTGTGCCTACCTCTCTCCATAGTATATAACACATCACTGGCAACAGGGGAACTGCCAGATATTTGGAAAGCAGCTAACGTAGTCTCGATATACAAGAAAGGAGATAGACAGGAGGCACTGAATTACAGGTCAGTGTCCCTAACCTGCATACCATGCAAGCTGATGGAGAAGATTGAGCGAAGAAAGCTAGTGGAGCATCTGGAGCGAAGGAACTTTGTAAGTCAGCATCATCATGGGTTCAGGGATGGCTGGTCCTGCCTCACAGGGTTACTTGAATTCTACGACCAGGCAACAAAAACAAGGCAAGAATGAGAAGGGTGGGCAGACTGCATATTTTTGGATTGTCAGAAAGCCTTTGATACAGTGCCACACAAGAGGCTAGTGAAAAAGCTGGAGATGCAGGCTGGAGTGAAAGGGAAGGTACTCCATTGGATAAAGGAGTACCTAAGCAACAGGAGACAACGAGTCTGTGTGAGGGGTGAGGTCTCAGATTGGCGAGACGTTACAAGTGGAGTCCCGCAGGGGTCTGTCCTTGGACCTATACTGTTTTCTGGTATATGTAAATGATCTCCCAGAGGGTATAGAATCGTTTCTCTCAATGTTTGCCGATAATGCAAAAATTATAATAATAATAATAATAATAATAATAATAATAATTTTTATTTAGGTAAAGGTACATACATAAAGAGATTTTACAAAGTTTGTTGGTTTTATAGATAGAGCTAGTACATACAATGCCTAAAGCCACTATTACGCTAAGCGTTTCGGGCAGGAAAAAACACTAATGATTAAAGCTTAAAACTAATGGGTAAAAAGAATAAAATGTGTTGAGTACAAATAAAAATAGAGGTAAAAGAGGGGGGAACATTGTTGAAAAAGCAGCACAAATACAATTACAAATTATTACAGAAAATTACATTCAAGCAGCATTGATTTGAAAAACAAAAAAAACAAACAAAAAACATACATGGGTTGACAACAGAGGGGTAAGGTAGGTTACAGGGAATTTATTAGGTATAGCTTCGTTTTTAACTTAAACTGGTTGAGAGAGGTACAGTCTTTAACATGGTTGGGAAGGTCATTCCACATTCTGGGCCCCTTGATTTGTAGAGCATTTCTGGTTTGATTAAGTCGTACTCTAGGAATATCAAAACTGTATTTGTTTCTGGTGTGGTGCTCATGGGTTCTGTTACAACCTTCTATGAAGCTTTTGAGATCAGGATTGGCATTATAGTTTAGCGTTTTATATATGTATAATACACATGAGAGAATGTGCAGTGACTTAATGTCTAACATATTCAGAGATTTGAGTAGGGGTACCGAGTGATGTCTGGGGCCAGAATTGGATATTGTCCTAATAGCAGCTTTGTGTTGAGTAATTAGAGGACGTAAGTGATTTTGGGTAGTAGAGCCCCAAGCACAAATACCATAGTTGAGATATGGATAGATAAGGGAGTAATAGAGAGTCACCAGGGCAGGGCGTGGTACATAATATCTGATCTTAGAAAGAATGCCCACAGTTTTTGAAACTTTTTTTGATATGTTTAGAATGTGTCCCTGGAAATTCAGCTTGTGGTCAATGAGAATGCCAAGGAATTTGCCTTCTAATTTGTTACAAATTTGGGTATTGTTTATTTTGAGATTTATTTGATTAGAGGATTTATTGCCAAACAGAATATAGAAAGTTTTGTCAATGTTAAGGGTGAGTTTGTTGGCAGTTAGCCACAGATGGACTTTATTTAGCTCAGTATTTACTGTGGCATTTAGAGCAAGGGGATCAGGACCGGAGTAAATGAAGGTTGTGTCGTCAGCAAATAGAATTGGGTTGAGGTGTTGGGAGGCATTTGGAAGGTCATTAATGTAGATGAGAAAGAGGAGAGGGCCAAGTATGCTGCCCTGGGGAACACCAATGTTGATGGGTACGGTGGGAGAAATTGTATTATTCACAGAAACACATTGGAGCCTGTCAGTAAGGTAGGATTTGAGGTATTGTAGGGAGTGTCCTCTGACACCATAATGATGTAATTTAAGAAGAAGGTTTTGGTGGTTGATAGTATCGAAAGCTTTACGGAGGTCCACAAATAACCCAACAGGGAACTCATTTTTATCAAGAGCTGTATGAATCGAGTTAAGCATACTAATAAGTGCATCGTTAGTGCTTTTTTTGGGCCTGAAGCCATATTGGCAAGGGCTAAGTATATTGAGTTTGGCTAGATATGAGTAAAGCTGACTTGGTTTTAAGGGAAAGGATTATCTCATTGACGTCAGTGGAATTAATAGGCTTTAGGTACAGAGACTGTGGATAGTTCCCTGTAAGATAGTCCTTAATGTCAGTACTGGAAGATGGAATATCATTAGCAAGGGATGAACCAATGGAAGAGAAGAACCTATTGAACTCAATAGCAGAATCAGAGGCTGAAAGCTGACCATCGTTATTAGACAGGAGAGTCGGTTTGTTATTTAAAGACTTCTTTGATCCCAATATTTGTGAAATTGTTCTCCAAGTTTGTTTAATGTTGCTCTTTATTTGGGTAAATTTATCTTCGTAGTATTTAGTTTTGGCTCGTCTAATTATCTTAGATAGCAATAATGAGTAATTCTTTGAGAATTCTTTGGAGACAATTCCTAACCTATACTTCTTCTTAAGGTCATGTTTTTTATTAATAGATTTAAGTATTCCCTTTGTAAGCCAGGGATTGTTAAGCCTTTTGGTTGTGACTTGTTTTGTAAGCATAGGACAGTGGGTATTATAAAGGCTAAGAGTTTTTTGAAGAAAAGATTGAACTGCTAGGTTGATGTCCTCTATGTTACCTAACTCGGACTCCCAGTTGACATTATCAGTAGCAGTTATAAAATTGTCTATAGCAGTTTCATTGTGTAGTCTAAAACGTATCTCTCTTGACTCAAGAGGTGGTTTGCTAATGTTAGTTAAGAGAAATGTGGGGTAATGGTCTGTAGTGCTATCGGTGATTATACCTGAAGTAAGCGGAGAGGTTATGTTTGTCCAGATGTGATCTAGAGTCGTGGCAGTGCTATCAGTGATTCTAGTAGGTCTAGTGATTAAGGGTATGAGGAAGCAGGAATTCATACAGTTGAGGAAGCTAACAGCAGTAGGGTGTTCTGGCTCGCAGAGGTCAATATTAAAGTCCCCTGTGATAATTAAGTGGTTTTTGTTCAGTCTGTTATCAAGTATTAGATTTCTAAGGTTTGAGTTGAATTCGGACACATCAGTGTTAGGAATTCTATAAACTGCACCCACAGACAGGATAGACTCGGCACCCTTGACTCTGAAGCTGGCGAAGATATACTCCCCATAGCAGTCTCTAGTTCTAATTTCTTTTAAGCATGTTAGTTCTTGGTGGTAGTAAAGAGCAGTGCCACCACCTCTCTGAAGTTGACGACAGTTGTGAATTGCTGAGTAGTTAGGCATTTTAAAGAGTTGAGTAGTATCCTCTTTCAACCATGTTTCAGTAAGTATAATAAAAGAGAATTTGTTGTCAATAGCTTCAATCAAGGCACTAACATCATCGAAGTGTTTACCTAGGGATCTAACGTTCAAATTGATTACAGAGATATTGTGATTATGAGTTAATACATTGTTTACATCATGTGCTGCAAAATATCTGCAATTTAGATCATTAAAGTGATTATTGTCATAGATAGTGGATAAGAGGTTAAGTTCTGGGTCTATACTTGACTGCATAAAAAAAGCAGATTGCAGGAAAAACAAGAAAAAAAAAATGTACACAAATTGTACAAAACAAACACAAAAGGGGCTTACAGGGGTGCAATGGAGTAAGGGAGTATGGCTGGGCTAGGCAACCTAGGTAATAAATGAGATTAAAGAAAAAACATATGAATATGGACTATACAAAACACAAGATATAGATATACAAAACAAAAATATAAACAAGACTAAGCAATACAAAAACAAATTGAGCAAAAATGAAAAATGAGGTAGATTGCTAACAGGTACTCTCAGGTACACTGTAAGTAACAATAGACAGATAATATATATCAATATAGATAAGAATGTCACGATACAATAAGATAAGCAATTACAGGAACAGATGAAAAACAAATCTGCTGTAAAATAGAAAGTAATTATAGCAAAACACAACAATATAATAATATAACAATACAATAAGAGCTTACAAAGTATTGAGTCTGCTAAAATTAGAGAATAATTATGGCAAGACACAACAATAAATGCAAGTAAACAAAAGAATTGAAACAATTAGAGGTAGAATTAAGGTCACTAGATAGCCATGGAGGATACACAAGTTTGGTGGAGAGAACAAAAAATCAGTAGAGACTGTCAAGATGAATATATAAAAAAATTTGACAAATGATAATTTTAAAGTAAAATAATCTTAAAGATAATAAATATTATTAAGCTTAGTTTTAACTTATCATTAGTATGAACTTAATTAAAAAGAACAAAAATGAGATCAATAATTGATTTCAATAAATGACATAGATCAATGCAAATAAATTTAAAATATAAATGGAATAGGGTAAGATTAGATTTAAGAGTAAAATTTTACAATGAAACTGAGGTAGATGCTTGCATAAGTGCATGGAGACTTGATGGATTATTTAGGAAATTATATGAATAAGAGAACATTAGGTAAATGGTAAGGCAGAGACAGCACCTTAGACAAAGTTAGATTAAGTTAGGTTAGGCTCAGGCACTGAAAGAGTTATTTTAAGTACTGGCATTGGTCGGGTTCAGGTTTTCAGATATACCACAATCACTTAAGAAGGCCAGGAGTTGTTGGTCACATTTTATGAGGAGGATTTGTGATGAGGATTTTATGATGAGGATTTTATGAGGAGGATTGAAACAGAAGATGATAGTAGGAGGCTACAAGATGACCTAGACAGACTGAGTGAATGGTTCAACAAATGGCTGTTGAAGTTCAACCCGAGTAAATGCAAAGTAATGAAACTAGGCAGTGGAAACAGGAGGCCAGACACAGGATACAGGAGATGAAGTACTTAATGAAACAGACAGACAGAAAGATCTAAGAGTTGATATCACACCAAACCTGTCTCCTGAAGCACACATAAAAATAATAACGTCTGCGGCATATGCGAGGCTGGATAACATCATAACAGCGTTCAGGAACCTGTGTATGGAATCATTCAGAATCTTGTATACCACATATGTAAGACCAATCCTGAAGTATGCGGCCCCAGCATGGAGCCCGTACCTTGTCAAGCACAAGACGAAGCTAGAAAAAGTCCAAAGGTATGCTACTAGACCAGTCCCAGAAATAAGAAGCATAAGTTATGAGGAAAGGCTGCAGGAAATGCACCTTACGACATTGGAAGACAGAAGAGTAAGGGGGACATGATCACAACCTATAAAATCCTCAGGGGAATCGACCGGCTAAACAAGGATAAACTATTCAACACTGGCGGGACGCGAACAAGGGGACACAGGTGGAAACTGAGTACCCACAGGGACGTAAGAAGGAACATTTTCAGTGTCAGAGTAGTTAATGGATGGAATGCATTAGGCAGTGATGTGGTGGAGGCTGACTCCATACACAGTTTTAAATGTAGATATGACAGAGCCCAGTAGGCTCAGGAACCTGTACACCAGTTGATTGACGGTTGAGAGGCGGAACCAAAGAGCCAAAGCTCAACCCCCGCAAGCACAAATAGGTGAGTACAAATAGGTGAGTACACACGGGAGGGACATGAACTAGGGGACACTCACGGGAGGGACATGAAGTAGGGGACACACACGGGAGGGACATGAAGTAGGGGACACACACGGGAGGGACATGAACTAAGGGACACACACGGGAGGGACATGAACTAGAGGACACACACGGGAGGGACATGAACTAGAGGACACACACGGGAGGGACATGAACTAGAGGACACACACGGGAGGGACATAAACTAAGGGACACTCACGGGAGGGACATGAACTAGGGGACACACGGTAGGGACATGAACTAGAGGACACACACGGGGGGGACATGAACTAGAGGACACACACGGGATGGACATGAACTAGGGGACACACGGGAGAGACATGAACTAGGGGACACACGTGAGGGACATGTGTTATACTCAAATTCTATGTCAGTTGAAATTTAACCAATCACAGGCAAGTAGTCCTCTGACGTCATGCCAGACAGAGGAGCACCAGCCATTGCTCCCAGCAGCCGCAGTTCTCCTCACAGACTCAGAGTAGGTGGACCTCGGCTAGGCAGATATATACCTTGTTGTCTCGGTTAATAAATATATACAGAACGACTACTGTGTCTACATTCTACCCGAACAAGGCAAACGAATACTGGTAGCAGCAGTGGGACTCAGAAATTTTTTTCTGGAAACTAAAATTCTAGTACCCAGCATCGCCGTATGTTTCACAGTACAACTGCCATCAGCCGCCATCCTGCCACCCACGCATCAAATATTGTGCCAGACCGGGGTCCTGCAATCAACCACTACTCCAGGCTAACGTCTCAGCAGTAAGGGTCAATAATTTCCTGTTGAACGCTAATTCATCAGTGAGGAGGAAGGAAGCTTCCGCGCCAGCCATTTTTTAATCTCGCGCCACCACGTGGGAACCTGCATCACCACCATCACCACCGCCGCCCAAGCTGACAGTATCAAGCTTCGTGAGGGTTCAAGCTACTGCAATCGTGGTCAGTCATCGTCCCATCGTCGCAATATCGTCGTCGTCAGAATTTATCTTCGCGCTTCCAGCATCAACAGAGTGTGGGGTCCTCCCTCGAGTTTCGCGCCACCGCCGCCAGGAGCGCTGCCATTGCACTAGTTTGTAAACACGCCTCACATGTGTCTTTCAGATCTTCACGACGTTCCTCCAATTTTGGCTACTGGTGATTCTCATGAATTACAACCCTGAGATAAGTAATTGCTAGTTGAGAACAACGTGCCAAGTGCTAAAAAGTGACTTACATAATAATATCCATAATATCCTGTGAATTAACCATTCAGTGACTTGTTAAATATTGGAGCCGCCTCAGTACTCAACCCCCTACAATTTTCTTGTGTGATTTCAACATTCCTGCTTCTTACACTAATTTCATTGAATTTTAATTGTTCTCCTAGAGTGTTATTGGTAAATTCAAATTCCAGTGAAGTAAGAAATCCTTGTTTTAGCAGCAGTTAAGGATTTGTGCAATATAATTTTTTTTTAATTCCTCCAGGCCTAAAATTGAAATTTATTCCTTCAACATTGCATATTATAATTTTTACCATAGCAGTTATATACATTCCTGTGTCCAGTTTATGTGTTACATCCATATTTCTTGCATTGCCACTTGTTGTGTTGAATCTTTTAATGAAATTTTGCAATTGCGTTTTACAGTTTTTATTCTCAATTGCTGTGCTTAGTCTGGTTTAATTAATTTACATACATCTAATTCCAGTCATTTTTTTAATGAAAGATTGCTAAATTTAGTTTACAATTGCTTGTTCTTAATTATTTTCTTGCCTAGCCCCATTTAATAATTTTATTTCTGCCATTTTTACTTTAGCCAAGTTGATATTTTTTTTGAGTGTTTATTTTTGTGTATACTATTTCTGATGCCAGGTGCACTTAATTATAATCTGCGTTCTAACATTACTTCCACGGCTGTGACAATGCCTACCACTGTTGAAACCCCTTCAGACTCAACGGGAACAGTTGCTCGTCCCAATGGCCAAAGATCAGCTCAGGAAATGGCTATTCCTCTTTTTGCTGGGGAATCCCGCTTATTAGAGTCATGGTTTAGTAAGGTTGAAGCAAAAACTGTTGCACGTTTTTCTAAGCCTACTGATGCCGAATACTTAGCAATTGCACGGTCAGCTGTGGACACAACCAAAGGTGATGCACGTTTTGTTGTTGATGAGAAAGCCATTGTTAGCCTCCAGTCTTGGCCCGAATTTAAGGATTTCTTTCGCCGGCGCTTTGTTAATAAAGGAGACCTTGACCCGTACAGGTTAGTTAAAAAAATTGCCAATGCCACCATGCAGCCTGGTGAATCGTTTAATGCGTTTACTAGCCGTCTCGATCAGTATCTTTATGCCTTAGTGTCTGCTATGAATAATTTGACTTGGTTAGATAAAGACAATAATCTGTCCCCTGAGGCTATGGCCAAAATGATAGCATTTGGTACTTTAATGCATTTTGCCCCCAAGCATACTAAACCAATCGTTGAGCAACAAAATTTTGGTGTTAAACATGAAATTGGTGAAGTATTTGAGGCTATTAACAATGCCGCCGATAAACTGGCATTGCGAAGTGCTCAACTGTTGCCACCCTCTGATACTGTAAATGTAGTAACAAGCTCTCAGCATCCTCCCACAAACTCTCAAAACTCTTGGTCGCAGAAACGTACCCATGCTCGTAGCCCCCAGTCAAATTCGCCGCCTCATAAATTGCCGAAACGCCATAGTCCACAACCATCCACTCCCTCATGTTGGCATTGTGGTAAGAGTAACCACCTTGCAAGGGACTGTTGGTCCGCCCCTAGATCATCACCTCCTAGACAATTCTCTCGGTCCCCTCATCAATCTAATTATTCTAGGCTACCATATTGCAAATACCGTAAGCAAGTTGGTCACCACACTGCGGATTGTAGAGCTAGGCAAAGGACATCTCCACCTCGTAACTCCCATGGTCAGTCTTGGCGAGGCGCACAGCGTCCAAGACATTATCAGAACTCTCGTAATTACAACTCCCAGCCCAGCTATAATGCAACTTCAAATTATAATGCTCAGTCATAGAATGCTGGAGCTCAGAATGTTCACTCCATGTCGTCGGGAAACCCCCAAAGCCATCCGCTAACCAATTCAAGGTAGCCAATCCTAGTGCCCTCCCTGTGTATTCAGTAGCTACCCAAAATAGATTCGGACACTTGACAGAGGAGGACACTGACTCTAGACCAGTTGTAGATGTTGACGGATCCACAGTAAATTTGACACAAACAAGACGCAGATATCCCAGACAACATAAGTCAAAAGTAGTAACTTGTCCAGTCTCAAGTGATGGTCCCCTTGTATCAGCCATTGTGCATGGTAGAGTTTTAAAAGTTTTTCTTGACTCAGGTGCAAAAATTAATATTGTCAAGCCCTCAGCTCTTAGAGACATTGAAAGTAGGCACCCTACTACTTTAAAACAGTCACACATACCTTTTCTAAGTGGTATTTCAGGAAATAAAGTAAAAGTTCAGGGTGAAATTGACCTCCCACTCAAGTTCAATGATGTCACATTGTCTATAACATGTTTAGTTGTTGACATTATTCATTTTCCTGGAGACATTCTCTTAGGTCTGTACACCATGATTGATGAAAATATTGCATTGTTTCCCCATCGCTGGAACATAAGTATCAAAGACCACGTCATACCCTTGTGTAGCATGTATCGACAGGTCCACGAGTTCAACCTTCAATCAGATTACGTTAATTTTGTTGACACCCGCCCCTTCAATCAGATTACGTTAATTTTGTTGACACCCGCCTTGCTAGCGTAGGGTTGTCAGATCATTGTCGTGGTAGCATACCCGAGAAAACAGGCACTCGATTGAAGCATAGTAGTTGTGCAGTTGTTAAGGAGAATGAGTATCGGGACTTTCTAGAAGGGGACGCCCTAACGGATTCTCTTTGTCTCGCTCGCCTGGCAGCTTCCATCTCTGAAGTCAGTGGTTCCACAGCTACTGACACTGTGCTACACCCTCATTCTCTCACCAGAATAAGAGTTAAGGTTCAGGGAGTGCCTGAGTTGTCGGATGTGATTGCGGAAAGTGAAACATGTAAAGTGAATGATACATTTGTTGAACCCTCCTGGCACACAGTGCAGGATGGTACTGTTACATTATTTATTGCAAACACTAGTAATGCCGACATCCATCTCCAGTCTGGTACCCATGTTGTAGATTTTGCCCATTACTCATTACTGGTGCGAGTTGTGGATGATGTCTCCATGGATCATACTGTTTGTACACTCACACCAGGAGAACAGGGATCTCAGCCAGAGGTGCTACCTACCTTGAGGCTACCTTGAGGTGCTTCCGGGGCTTAGTGTCCCCGCGGCCCGGTCGTCGACCAGGCCTCCTGGTTGCTGGACTGATCAACCAGGCTGTTGATCAGTCCAGCAACCAAGCAAGTTGCTGCAAGCGCAACACCTCAGTCCTACTGATTTTCCTGACTCTGTGGCTCAGCTTTTGGAAATTTTGAACAGGAAGAGAGCTGTTGTTGCTCTACCAGGAGAAGAATTAGGTCTCACTCCTCTTATTACACATAAAATTCCCCTTGAACAAGGAACTACGCCTATTTATGTACCAGCTTACCGTCTTCCCCATTCTCAGAGAGCAGAAGCCGATAGACTTGTAGAGGAAATGTTACAGTGATGTAATTGAATCGAGTAATTCGCCATGGAATGCTCCATTGATTCTTGTACCAAAGCGAGATGGGACTTGGAGACCTGTAATCGATTATCGCAAGCTTAACAAAGTAACAATACCTGATCGTTTCCCACTTCCAGTTCAAAATGATTTGTTGCAAAGTATTGGTCGAAACAAAGTATTCTCAACGTTAGATTTGTTGCAGGGATTCTGGCAAATCCCCCTTGATGAGGAAAGTAAACAATTGACAGCCTTTAGTACTCCCAATGGTCATTTTCATTTCAAAAGAATGCCGTTTGGTTTGCGTAGTAGTCCAATAACCTTTTCACGGCTCATGACAAATCTATTTCGTAGATTGATAGGAAGTACTCTTCTAGTTTACCTTGATGATCTCATAATCATGTCGCAAGATGTTCAGACTCATTTCCAGAACCTTGAAAAAGTACTTGCAAAGCTCGCTGAAGCTAATTTAAAAATAAAACTTGCAAAATGTTCATTTTTAAAGCAGAAGATTAATTTCCTAGGTCATACAGTTACACCTTCAGGTATTACATTAAATGAATCAAAAATTATTGCTGCCCGTGATTTTCCAACACCTCGTACCACAGAAGCCGTAAGACAGTTCACAGGTCTTGTAGGATTTTATCGTTCATTTATTGCTGGATTCTCTATTATAGCCGCTCCGCTTTACAAGTTGCAAAGAAAAGATGAACCCTTTGTTTGGGGAGAGGCCCAGGATCAGTCATTCAAAAAACTCAAGTCAGCCTTGATTTCGTCACCTGTCCTTAGGTACCCAGATTTTTCTAAACCTTTTACATTGGTTACAGATGCTAGTGATATAGGTCTAGGTGCTGCATTACTTCAAACAGAAGGTCACAGAGATCACGCAATAGCTTATGCTAGCCGTACTTTATCTAAAGAACAGAAAAATTATAGCGCAACAGAACGAGAAGCCTTGGCAGTTGTCTGGGGACTTAAACATTTCAAGGATACAATTTATAATTACCCAGTTCATGTTCTTACAGATCACCAACCATTAATTCCCTTGTTTAAAAATAAGAATCCAGTTGGAAAGTTTGCTAGATATTTGCTCACAATTCAAGAATTCAATCCCACATTTGGATATATTCCAGGAAAGCAAAATGTTGTTGCCGATGCGTTTTCTCGACACGTAGCTGCGATTCAGTTAAATTACCCAGCATTAGATGCTACAGTAGTAGAAACGGAACAAAGACAAAACCCCATATGGGCACCCGTCATTAAATTTTTGACTAAGCAAGACACTCGCCCGATTCATAAACCGCCAGTACCATTGAAAGAATTAGTTATGTTGGACAATTTACTGTGTAGAGTAGTAAAGCTAGGGACAGCCCCGAGGAAATGTTGTCAGTTAGTTGTTCCAGCTGTCTTGGTACCAACTGTGTTAAAAATTATCCATGATGCTCCTGCAAGTGCACATCCAGGAAAGGATCGTACACTCCAACAAGGTCGATTGAAGTATTTTTGGCCAAAAATGGCTAAAGAGATTGCTCGTTATGTTGACAGATGTTTAACTTGTTTACAGCACAAGGGACATGTTTCAGGACCTAATCCAATTCAGGTGTACCCAGCAACTAAAGCTCCTTGGGAACGAATATCGATGGATTTATTGACACATTTTGCAGAAACAGAGAAAGGGAACAAACATTTGCTTGTAATGGTCGATAATTTTTCACGGTTTTGCGGACTAGTTCCTATCCCGAACAGAACAGCAGAAACCATAGCCAGCGCATTCCATGACCAAATAATTTGTAGATATAGTATGCCTAAAGTAATCCTTTCATATAATGGTCCAGAATTCAGTAATAGTATTTTAACTAGCTTGTGTGATTTATATAGCATCAAAAAAATGTAGCATCATGGGGCCTCGTAGCCTGGTGGATAGCGCGCAGGACTCGTAATTCTGTGGCGCGGGTTCGATTCCCGCACGAGGCAGAAACAAATGGGCAAAGTTTCCTTCACCCTGAATGCCCCTGTTACCTAGCAGTAAATAGGTACCTGGGAGTTAGTCAGCTGTCACGGGCTGCTTCCTGGGGGTGGAGGCCTGGTCGAGGACCGGGCCGCGGGGACACTAAAAAAGCCCCGAAATGATCTCAAGATAATCTCAAGATAATTATGCCTTATGATCCGGCAAGTAATGGACTAGCCGAACGTACTAACAGGAAAGTGTTAGATGCCTTGAGAGTCACGTTGAATTTTGATAACAACAATTGGGATGATTTTATACCCTTAATTCAGTGTGCTATAAATTCTTCAATTAATGTTTCTACAGGTGACACACCTCACGCTATTCTTTATGGTACAGATAAGATCCTCCCTAATGAATTGATTAACGTACCTCCTACTCCCTTATATAACGTAGATGATTTTGTTCAAGTGAAGCGTAGACAAATGCAACTAGTATTCAAGAAAATACGTGAACAACTGTCCAAAGCTACAGCCAAGTTCACTCTAGCAAGGAATGCACGAGCTAAACCCAGTAAAATAACTATTGGATCTGTAGTAATGATACTTAACCAACACAGGTCTGGTCCTATGTATAAGTTAACTAAGAAATTTTTGGGTCCATATAAGGTAATCGAGCTTATTAAAGGTAACAAATATAGACTTAAGAACTTGTTAACAGGAGAGTATATAAATGAACATTTAGACCACATGAAGTTAGCTAAAATGACTGTTGACGAGACTGATGAGGAAGATGACAATGAACTTACCCAGACAGATACTCCTATTGGGACACCACCTTTTGTGGTTGACAGACCACTTGATATTCAGCAACCCCATACTAGCACTTATAATCTTAGATCTAGACCTCTCGTTTCAACCGTGCACTCACCACATGTCCATTGGCTAGATGTTAACGAGGATATCTCTCAAGATGATAGTTTGTCACATGAAGTTTCATCTGTTCCAGACCTTCAGTCAGAGCCAGAGTTGTATAGTGCTCTGGATGAGCTAGGTGTAGATATCCGCAGAATTTATAATTGAGTGCACTCTGCAGTTATTCTGTTTGTTTTGAAAAAAAAAAAAATCATTTGCAGTATTTCTACCACATGTGTCTTATTATTACCATTATATATAATGTATAGTTTTTCTCAACTTTATTTTGTTATAAATTAGATGCCATTGTTAAGTCTACTACCATTTGTATTTTTACAGTGCTTGTCATAAGAGTTATTATTGTTCTAGCAACCACATTGTGGCCAGTGAATCCTGACTGCTATCACGCAGATGTTAGTCTTCTTGTTCCAGGTCTTGTATATAGCTTGTAAATATATGGCACATTAAATATATTGTACATTGGTCTTGTAAATATATTGTATATTTCAGAGGAAAAAAAAAAGAGAAAAAAAGAAAATCATTATCTATCTTGAAATTCATTTGTGGTTGTTAGGTCAGAACTTTGTTCCATTAATGTAATAATTGTTTAATTTTGTATGGTTTTCAAGCACATGCCATTGACACATGTTCATAATTTTGTTTAGGCAATACCTTGAGTTGTATTGTTCATATCTGATCAGTAGACATCGACATGTTCTTAATACTCTGGTTTAATCAAAGCATTGTTACCATGATTTTCACCTATTATGATGAATTTTTTTTTTGGTGCATATGCCGAGTTGTTAGTATCACGCACACCTGATCTTCTTTCAATGTTTTATTATGCAAATTTCACATGTAAGCCATTATTGAATGCCACCGAGGTCCTTTCAGTATCATTGTAACTATATAGCTAGCCAGAGCTTGTCGACAAGGGACGTCGACTTGGTAGCGTGTCCGAGCGGTGTTATACTCAGATTCTGTGTCAGTTGAAATGTAACCAATCACAGGCAAGTAGTCCTCTGACGTCATGCCAGACAGAGGAGCACCAGCCATTGCTCCCAGCAGCAGCAGTTCTCCTCACAGACTCAGAGTAGGTGGACCTCGGCTAGGCAGATATATACCTTGTTGTCTTGGTCAATAAATATATACAGAAGCGACTACTGTGTCTACATTCTACCCGAACAAGGCAAACGAATACATGAACGAGGGGACACACACGGGAGGGACATGAACTAGAGGACACACGGGAGGGACATGAACTAGGGGACACACACGGGAGGGACATGAACTAGGGGACACACACGGGAGGGACATGAACTAGGGGACACACGGGAGGGACATGAGCTAGAGGACACACGGGAGGGACATGAACTAGGGGACACACACGGGAGGGACATGAACTAGGGGACACACGGGAGGGACATGAGCTAGAGGACACACGGGAGGGACATGTGCTAGGGGACACACGGGAGGGACATGAACTAGGGGACACACGGGAGGGACATGAACTAGGGGACACACGGGAGGGACATGAGCTAGGGACACACGGGAGGGACATGAGCTAGGGGACACACGGGAGGGACATGAGCTAGGGGACACACGGGAGGGACGCTCATGTTATCTGAAAAATTTTGACAAACTCGAATCAAAACCAATGAACTATATGGAGAAGAGGAGTGGAACTACCTGTATAGAGTTTTAAGGTATGGATACGCCTTAGTTACGAGATGGTAATGATATATTGCAAGGTCGCACTAAAGAAGGACACCATGAACCCCAGCACCGCCCCCGCGCTAATACTCTCTGGTAGAACATGTAAATTTTCTCGATATATCAAACATTATTAACATTATAAATGTACAACGCCTCTAATAGATTTTGAAAATTAATTATAAAAACTTCTTTTAATTTTACATGAATTTACTTGAAGGACACAAACTCTAGTGGCCTCGTCGAGGACCGGAAGCAGGCGGCTTGTCGAAGGTCTCCGCATTTGCCACTATTCAGTGCCCAACACTGAAGTCTAATATTAACTTAAAATTATAAGCAAATCTCTAAACGATTTCACGGTTTTTTATTAATTTTTCTTCGTACTTGTTTATTAAATCGAGGGTATGGATAATTGAAGGGTGATTTTTCAATATTTATTATTATTTTTTACAGATATCATTGAGTTCCATCAATATTAACAAAGTTTCTCACTTCACCAGACATACAATGACGAGATGTTGGAGGAGGGACGTGATAGTCCTCCTGAGCCTCACCTGCCTACTTGTACTCATCAACATCCTAGTTAACTCAGGTAGGGACTCCACTATTCCTCTCAAGAGATGTTGCCCTCTCAACTTTCTCAAGCCAAACACGGAAGATACACAGGAGTTCAGAGAGCGGCTTGTTAACTCGTAAGTTATCCTCAGCCTCTAATAAGCTGATCTCACCCATCTCAACAACGCTCTTGTTAAACCTCAATGTTCAATATCGTTCAAACATTCATGAGAACTATTTGTGATCAGTCGACGCATGTGTTCCCGAGCAACAGACAAATTTGACTCCACCAACATTTACCACACGTCGACGAATTAGATTTAAATTACTTAGTTTTATTTATCTTTATATATACAAGAGTTCTTACATTCTTGTACAGCCATTACCACGAATAGCGCGGAAAGTCCTTAATCCTAATTTTTCCCCGGAATTCGATCCACCAAATCGTTTAACCACCAGGTACCCATTCACTGCTGGGTGAACAGAGGCTACAGTTAAGTATTGGTGCCAAGTAAATCTTCCCCAGCTAGGATACGAACCCAGGACAAAGCGCTCGCGAAACGTCAGGCTAGTGCGTAACCACTTCGCAACGGGGACAGCAATATCCATCCAAACCTGCACTGAAATAATTCCTCGGCCTTAATTTCAAATATAATCCAATATGGGTTCAGAGGTACAGTGATACACCACGACCAAGGCTTTCTTATATATTAGGCAAAGTGATGTTTTCACGGTTATATATTAAATTTGTGGATTTGTTTGGTAATATGTTACATATATATATATATATATAACATATTACCAAATAAAGTTCTTGCAAGTAAGGAACTTACTTATAAAAATTTATAGGTGGAGTGGGAGAGGCAGTAGTAGTGGTGGAGGTGGAGGAGAGGAGGGAGAGGCAGTAGTTGCTGTGGTGGTGGAGGAGGAGGAGAGGGAGAGGCAGTAGTAGTGGTAGTGGTGGAGGAACAGGAGTGGAGGGAGAGGAGGTAGAAGTTGTGGTGGTGGAGGAGCAGGAGGGGAGGGAGAGGCAGTAGAAGTTGTGGTGATGGAGGAGCAGGAGGGGAAGGAGAGGCAGTAGTAGTGGTGGTGATAGTGGAGGAGGGAAGGGAGAGGCAGTGTTGGTGTTGGTGGAGGAGGAGAAGAAGAGGGAGAGGCAGTAGTTGTGGTGGTGGTGGTGAAGGAGGAGGTGGAGGAAGCCGTCTCCACTCCAACGAAGAAGACATAAGCCGTCGGGGAAATCAGCACATTAAAAACCTCCATGGACTCAATGGATTCAACTTTACCAGAATAATGAACAATAACGACAATCTCAAGATTATACAATGGAATATCCAAGGATTCAAAAACAAAGCACAAACACACAGAGTAGTGCTTCTCAAGGACACCATTGATACTGTTTAACTTCAAGAAACACTTATTAGGACTGAAGGAAGTATCAATATTCAAATATATCAAGTTTACCACTGCTTAATTGCACACGGTGGCACCAGAAGCACTTCAATACTAGTATGAAATCCTATCAATGCCACGGCAATCACAGATGAAGACGACGTAATTCTGGGAGTTAATCTCACTATGAAGAACTCAATTCTGTCCATCTTTAATGTATACATGCGCCATAGATATCACGATGTGATAGTTCCTGTTTCCCTGCAGGAATCTGGCTCCTCGCTGGGCGCCAGATGTGCTGAGTATTGACCTTATTAGAAGCAACTCTAACTGGCCCCAGAGTGGGTGCCAGCTGTGAGAATTACTCAACTAGGAGAAGGTGAGAGCAAACGCCGAGATTCAATTACTTGGTCCTCCAAGCACTAGGTCGTTAGCTTCTCAATTGCATAATCAATCTGGAGGGCAGCAAATGGAGTCTCACACCAACATTTGATATTTTAGTGTTCGGGCTTATTTGGGCTTGATCCCAGAGCTTAAACAGTTAAATACAATAATTTAGAAGTAGCTTTAGCAGTAACACGCAATACTCTCAAGGGTTGTTGACATAAAGACACTTTTGCAACAATAACAATTTATTCAACACACTTACTAATACACGGCAATGACAACTTTGCATTACATTAATCCCCGAGTGTCACTCCACAGTTAAACAATGCCAGCGGCAGCAGAACTCTGTTCCATCACTCTGTTGATAATTATCGAGACCTGGTCTTGAACCCTCTTGCATGGGAAAAACAAAGTGAACTAACAGAGTACTGGCGAACACTCGGACCAAACTGCACTTAGCTTCTGCAGTGGCAATCAACAATGATGGAATACAAAAAATTACAATAACAACAAAACAATGCAAGACTTGTCACTAAGACAATCTTCAGTTAATTTATTAATTACGTTAATACTAGTCCTTCGGACTGCAATCAAATGTAATATGCAATGAATTACGTTAATCATCCTTCTCACAGACAGGAACAAAACAATCAATAACTATTACGTTAACATTTTGTCACTAAAGACAACATCAATCAAATCAAATATGTAATTGATACATATTTGATTACGTAATTTTGATGATTACGTTAATCCTCCTGTCCCACTCACAGTAACAATTCACTGAGTAGTTACTTTAACACTGTCACTATGTCAGTTAACTAAGATGAATAATTATACTGAACACTATATGCTAACACACACAAGTACAACTCCGATATTACACAATCACAATAAACACAGAATGGCAATATATATATATATAAATATATATATATATATATATATATATATATATATATATATATATATATATATATATATATATATATATATATATATATATATATATATATATATATATATTATTAAATATGAACGAAAAAGTAAGATTAATAATTCTAACACGAATTTTCTCGATCTTTCTTACGTTTCTTTTCACTGTTGATGGTAATTCAAAAATCAATTCTCCAAAATTCATTTTTATTTCTAGTCTGACGCGACACTTGAGCGCGTTTCGTAAAACTTATTACATTTTCCAAGACTTTAGTTTACACACACACACACACACAACTTTAACTGAATAGATCTTAAACATCTTCGAGTTTTTATACCTACATTTCGGTGAGGTGACATGGTACAATAGTTTTGGATGAGGTGAAAATAAACTTTTAACACAAGACAGGACTCGAAACAATGGGTATTAAAGGTAGGTAACTGCAGAAGGCCTATTTTTATTGGCCCATATTTCTTGATGCTTCAATATTGGAGCGGAGTCTTGAAGTGGGTAGAATATAGTTGTGCATTAATTGGCTGTTGATTGCTGGTGTTGACTTCTTGATGTGTAGTGCCTCGCAGATGTCAAGCCGCCTGCTATCGCTGTATCTATCGATGATTTCTGTGTTGTTTGCTAAGATTTCTCTGGTGATGGTTTGGTTGTGGGAAGAGACTATATGTTCCTTAATGGAGCCCTGTTGCTTATGCATCGTTAAACGCCTGGAAAGAGATATTGTTGTCTTGCCTATATACTGAGTTTTTTGAGGCTTACAGTCCCCAAGAGGGCATTTGAAGGCATAGACGACGTTGGTCTCTTTTAAAGCGTTCTGCTTTGTGTCTGGAGAGTTTCTTATGAGTAGGCTGGCCGTTTTTTGGGTTTTATAGTAAATTGTCAGTTGTATCTTCTGATTTTTGTCTGTAGGGATAACGTTTCTACTAACAATATCTTTCAGGACCCTTTCCTCCATTTTATGGGCAGTGGAAAAGAAGTTCCTGTAAAATAGTCTAATAGGGGGTATAGGTGTTGTGTTAGTTGTCTCTTCAGAAGAGACATATATATATATATATATATATATATATATATATATATATATATTGGTATGGGACTACACGTGCGTATCAACCCTGGCTAACACCTACATTAACCTCAGTGTTGCACAACCAGGTGGCGCTGCCACCCATAGGGAAGCAGCCAAATCCCGTAAGTATAGAGAACTGGATCACCACTACAATTTTGTCCCCATTGCTTCTGAGACACTCGGCGCCTGGGGTAAAAGTGCTACCAATTTTTTGAAGGAACAGGGTTCTAGGCTCATTGAAACAACAAGGGACCCAAGAGCTGCAAGCTTTCTTTTCCAGCGCCTCAGTATGGCGATACAGAGGGGAAATGCGCACTGCATCCAGGGTTCCTGCCCGCCATCTGAGGAGCTGGAGGAACTCGACAACCTATGATAACCATCTTTGTAACCCATATGTAACTCCTTTTTTGTAACAAAGTTCAAATAAAGTAAATATATATGTGTACATACAATATATATATATATATATATATATATATATATATATATATATATATATATATATATATATATATATATATATATATATATATATATATATATATATATATATATGTATATATATATAAAGGTATCACCTAGACACATCACTCAATTACTTACTCTTCTACTGGTGTCTGGAAAGAATAAAACAGTATTTATGAGTTGTGTCATTGGTCAGTTGACCATGTACTGAGTAGTGACCAGTTTGCTACAAAAACTGTTTCCAGCCCCTGAGCCCGGGTGGGATTGTATCAAAACAGATTGCACGAATTTTCAGGAATCTCTCAAAAGAGATTCACCAAAACACCAAATTTGGCACCAAAACTACACTCCGCCTGACAACACTGAAGAAATGGAAAAAAATTAGTAAATGCAATACATAGAGTAGCAAATCACGCCATCCACAAGAGGAAAACAATTGCTCAACAAAATAAGGACCATTGGTATTACTGTAATAGGATCAAAGAACTACATAACAGACTAAATTGTGCACGAAAGAATTTCAGAAGAGACAGAACCGAATGTAATTTAGGACGTCTTAGAGCTCTCCGAGATCATGTGCATGAAGAAACAGCAAAAATCAGAGAAGAAAAATGGCTCGAGTGGCGTGCCAAGCTAAATCAGCATACATCCTTGGGCGACATCTGGAGGCAGATCTACCGGGCGAAAAGGAAATCGCCTCCTGCTCTTCCCATTATGTACATACAGATCAAGAAGCAGAAAGATGAGTAAATCTATTTGCTTCAGGAGACAGTGCCACTCAACTTCCACAAGCATCTCTGATTCACAAACAAAGAATGCCAACGACATCATTGAAAAAAAAATCACGATGTTTTAGCCTTACCTGACGAACTAGATCAACCTTTCAATCTGAAAGAACTCAGAAGAGCTACAAAGAAAACTAAAAAAAAACAGCTCCAGGTGGGGACAAAATCACTAACAACAGGCTAGGAGAAAAAGATGAAGAAGCCTTCTTGAATCTCATCAACAAAGTTTGGGTGATAAGAACTCGACCACTCTCTTGGAATAGTGGATTTATAGTTTCCATTCCAAAACCCAAAGTCCAGGAAATCCTGGACCCATCTCACTAACAAGTTGTCAGGCCAAAACTACGGTAAGAATGGCTCTTTATCGAATTGAATGGAAAGACAAACCACTGCATCAAAATTGTTTGCTTACAGGATAAATGTGGGAACCGCAAAATGTCTTACCTCCTTCCGGGATGAAAACAATGACAAACCAGGAATTTTTATTTTTCTGGATCTTGAAAAAGCCTTCGAGCTAGCCAATGTTCCAGCTACACTGTGCTGTCTGGTGGATAAGGAAATCAAAGGACATGCTCTTGCCTTTGCCAAAGGAAGTCTGCTCAACGGAGAAGCTAAAGGCAAATTTCAAGGAAAAACATCCTCCTCAAAGAGGCTGGAAAATGGAACTCTGCAGGGAGGAATTCTAAGCCCGTTTCTCTTCAACTGTCTCATGGAACAACTCATGAAGCTTCAGTTACCAAAAGCCAAACTGCTTAACTATGCAGACGACTTTGTTGTCATTATCACCAGTCTCCGTGGTGTAGTGGTAAGACACTCGCCTGGCGTTCCGCGAGCGCTTTGTCATGGGTTCGTATCCTGGCCGGGGAGGATTTACTGGGCGCAAATCCTTAACTGTAGCCTCTGTTTAACTCAACAGTAAAATGTGTACTTGGTTGTAACAACGATTCTTCGCGGCGGGGATCGTATTCCAGGGACCTGCCCGAAACGCTACGCGTACTAGTGGCTGTACAAGACTGTAACAACTCTTGTATATATCTAAAAAAAAAAAAATCAATGGCAAAGGCGCTAGGAATCATGCACAAAAATGCCTAGACATCATCAGCAGGGAAGTTAGCAGGTTATATTGAGATGATTTCGGGGCTTTTTAGTGTCCCCGCGGCCCGGTCTTCGACCAGGACTCCACCCCCAGGAAGCAGCCCGAGACAGCTGACTAACACCCAGGTACCTATTTTACTGCTAGGTAACAGGGGCATAGGGTGAAAGAAACTCTGCCCATTGTTTCTCGCCGGCGCCGGCAGCAATAAAACCAAAGCAATGACCGTTAAAATGAGAAGTCAAGACATCAGACTCTTAATACAAGGACAAGAAATTGAGTGGGTTACCTCTTTTCAATACCTTGGAGTCATAATAGATAGCCAGTTGAAATACACACAATAAATTGAATATCTTCGGCAACGTTGCAAAGCCAAACTCAGCTTTTCACTCCTTGACAAGTCTTAGAGATGGTGCATCTCTACCAGTACTCAAAATGTACTACGTTCAAGCAGTTAGGTCATTCATTGACTATGCTGCTCCTGCTCTTACATCTCTTAGTGATAACTGTGAGACTACCTATTTTTCCTGCACACTTCTTAGCCCCAGCGTGGGTGCCAGATGTGATCGTTGTAATTTAGGAGGCGAGAGCAAAATGCCGAGGTACAACTACTTGGTCTTCCAATCACTGGGTCGTTAACTCCTCAATTGAATAATCAATTTAGAGGGTAGCAAATGGGTTCTCACACCAAATTTAGTGTTAGTGTTTGAAGTTGTGGGCTTAATCCCAGAGCATAAAACTGTTAAATTCAAGTTTTCAAAAGTCGCTGTAGCAGAGCAAAATAACGGGGAAGTACTCATCAAAGAATGTTGAAAAAAGACACTATTGCAACAACAACAATTTATTCAACAAACTTAATTACTAATACACACAATAACAACATTATGTTACGTTAATTCCTGAGTGTCATTTCAATAGCTTAACAGTACCAGCTACAGCAGGACACGGTCTCACCACTATGGTAATCACGAGACCTCAGTCTCAAGCCCTTTTACATGGACAAAATGAACAAAGTGAACTAACTGATCACTAGTTAACACTCCGATTCAACTGCACTCATCCCTTGCAGTGGCAATACACAATATGACAAATACAACAATAACAATATAACGACTTCTCACAAAGAGAACTCTAGTCCCTTGGACTCTCTTCAATCAAGCAATTAATTGTTACGTTAACACTTATCACTAAGGAAGGCTACAAATGAATGAACAATTAAATTATTGCTTTACTTTAAATCTTCTGACACACAGATATTTTACCACGATGAATAACTTTACTCAATACTGTACGATAACTCACAAGTACAAGACTGTGAAGTAATACAACACAATAATCACTGAATGACAAAATTATTATAATATATATATATATATATATATATATATATATATATATATATATATATATATATAATATATATATATATATATATATATATATATATATATATATATATATATATATATATATATATATATATATATATATGCGAACAAGCCAGAATGGTCCCGAGGTCTATATGCAACTGAAAACTCACACCCCAGAAGTGACTCGAACCCATACTGCCAGGAACACTCTGCTGGCGTACAGGATCCCTTAACCACTCGACCATCACGATCGGACAAAAGAGGATGGTAGCCGAGGCTATTTCCATCTCCCCGCCGGCACTCGGTTAGTAATCTTGGGCATGGTATTTTATCAAATCACCTCATTCTTTGGGGCACACGTGAGGAACACAAATGCAAACAAGCCTGAATGGTCCCCAGGACTAAATGCAACTAAAAACTGAACTATATAGGACTATATGCAACTGAAAAAAGGTTCGGTCATATATCTACGTTAGTTTTAACTCAAATTTAAACAAATTAACTTATACATAATGAAATGGAGATATTTATCATATGAGCACGGCCGTGCTCTGGACTGTGCTGAGAGCACGGTCGACGTAAGTGTTGACAACACACCTCTTGTACATGTCTGGGCAGTTACTATTGGCATTGAGGCACATTCCTGTTTGTTTCCTTAGTGTCAAATTTAAACACATTAACATATACATAATGAAATGGACAGATTTATCATTTGAGCACGGCTGTGCTCTCGTCCGTGCTGAGAGCACGGTCGACGTAAGCGTTGATAACACTCCTCTTGTACCTGTCTGGCTAGTCACTATTGGCATTGAGGCACATTCCTATGTTTGTTTCCTTAGTGTAGACTGCAGTGTGGAAGCCTCTACTACTTTCCCTGACTGTTACATTTAGAAAGAGCAGCTTCCCATCCTTCTCCATCTTGTAAGTGAAACTCAACACAGAATTCCGCTTGAATGCTTCCTTCAGCTCCTGCAGACGTCTGACATCAGGTACCTGTGTAAAAATGTCGTCAACAAACCTGCAGTATATGGCAGGTTTCAAGTCCATGTCAACTAAGACCTTCTGCTCGATGGTACCCATGAAGAAGTTCACAAACAGAACACCTAGGGGAGAACCCATTGCGACCCCATCTACTTGCTTATACATTTGCCCATCTGGGCTCAAGAAGGGTGCCTCTTTAGTTCAAGATTAGAGTAGTTTCCTTAGAATGGTTACTGGTATGTCAAGAGGAGTACAAGCCGGATCATGATACACTCTGTCCGCTATCATCCCGATTGTTTCATCCACAGGTACGTTGGTAAACAGTGATTCTACGTCCAACGAGGCTCTTATCCTTGTGGCCCGTGTTCCCCGCAGCAAGTTAACAAATTCCTTTTGGAGACTTCAGGCTGAAAGCACAAGGTACATAAGGAGTCAGCAAGCCATTGAGTCGTTTAGCCAGTCTGTACGTGGGTGTATGTATCTGGCTGATGATTGGCTGAAATGGGTCTCAAGGCTTGTGGGTCTTGACATTTCCATACATAGTTGAGTGTGTAAAGTAAAGTCTTGGAAAATGTAATAAGTTATGACAAAACGCGTTCAAGCGTCGCACCAGACTAGAAATAAAAATTAATTATGGAGAACTGATTGTTAAATTGCCATCGACAGTGAAAAAAAACATAAGAAATATTGAGTAAATTCGTGTTAGAATTATTAATCTTACCTTTTCGGTCATATTTAACAAGATAAATATATATATATATATATATATATATATATATATATATATATATATATATATATATATATATATATATATATATATATATATATATATATATATATATATAAGCCTATACTTGCATAAACCACAAGTGAAGATTAACAATCTTTGGACAACACCCACCAGTGGGACTCGAACCCAGAAAGCACAACTACCTTCCAGTAGCTGGCATAACTAGTATGCTTTAACCCACTACGCCATCAGACCTTACAAAAGAAGTAGATAGTTCGAGATATATATATCTCAAACATCTCCACCTCCCGAAGGCACCAGATGAGTGAGGGGTCAGTCTGCATTTTTCGTCAAGCCACTGTCAATGTGAGAGAACTCGTGTCCAGCTTATAAGCCTATACTTGCATAAACCACAAAAAAAATGCAAAAATGCAGACTGACCCCTCACTCATCTGGTGCCTTCGGGAGGTGGAGATGTTTGAGATATATATCTCGAACTATCTGCTTCTTTTGTAAGGTCTGATGGCGTAGTGGGTTAAAGCATACTAGTTATGCAAGCTACTGGAAGGTAGTTGTGCTTTCTGGGTTCGAGTCCCACTGGTGGGTGTTGTCCAAAGATTATATATATATATATATATATATATATATATATATATATATATATATATATATATATATATATATATATATGTGTCGTACCTAGTAGCCAGAACTCACTTCTCAGCCTACTATTCAAGGCCCGATTTGCCTAATAAGCCAAGTTTTCCTGAATTAATATATTTACTATAATTTTTTTCTTATGAAATGATAAAGCAACCCTTTTCTCTATGTATGAGGTCAATTTTTTTTATTGGAGTTAAAATTAACGTAGATATATGACCGAACCTAACCAACCCTACCTAACCTAACCTAACCTATATTTATAGGTAAGGTTAGGTTAGGTAGGCAAAAAAAGCTAGGTTAGGTTAGGTTAGGTAGGTTAGGTAGACGAAAAAACATTAATTCATGAAAACTTGGCTTATTAGGCAAATCGGGCCTTGAATAGTAGGCTGAGAAGTGCGTTCTGGCTATTAGGTACGACATATATATATATATATATATATATATATATATATATATATATATATATATATATATATATATATATATATATATGTCGTACCTAGTAGCCAGAACTCACTTCTCAGCCTACTATGCAAGGCCCGATTTGCCTAATAAGCCAAGTTTTCATGAATTAATGTTTTTTCGTCTACCTAACCAACCTAACCTAACCTAACCTAGCTTTTTTTGGCTACCTAACCTAACCTTACCTATAAAGATAGGTTAGGTTAGGTTAGGTAGGGTTGGTTAGGTTCTGTCATATATGTACGTTAATTTTAACTCCAATAAAAAAAAATTGACCTTATACATAGTGAAAAGGGCAGCTTTATCATTTCATAAGAAAAAAATTATAGAAAATATATTAATTCAGGAAAACTTGGCTTATTTGGCAAATCAGGCCTTGCATAGTAAGCTGAGAAGTGAGTTCTGGCTACTAGGTACGACATATATATATATATATATATATATATATATATATATATATATATATTATATATATATATATATATATATATATATATATATATATATATATATATATATATATATATATATATATATATATATATATATATATATATATATATATATATATATATATATATATATATATATATATATATATATATATATATGTCGTACCTAGTAGCCAGAACGGACTTCTCAGCCTACTATGCAAGGCCCGATTTGCCTAGTAAGCCAAGTTTTCATGAATTAATTGTTTTTCGACTACCTAACCTACCTAACCTAACCTAACCTAACTTTTTCGGCTACCTAACCTAACCTAACCTATAAAGATAGGTTAGGTTAGGTTAGGTAGGGTTGGTTAGGTTCGGTCATATATCTACGTTAATTTTAACTCCAATAAAAAAAATTGACCTCATACATAATGAAATGGGTAGATTTATCATTTCATAAGAAAAAAATTAGAGAAAATATATTAATTTCGGAAAACTTGGCTTATTAGGCAAATCGGGCCTTGCATAGTAGGCCCAGAAGTGCGTTCTGGCTACTAGGTACGACATATATATATATATATATATATATATATATATATATATATATATATATATATATATATGTCGTACCTAATAGGCAGAACGCACTCCTCGGCCT